>NW_019267399.1:0-31906 GCF_002742605.1 Olea europaea var. sylvestris | reverse complement strand
CTTATATCTAGATATCTATGAGAACTTTGTAGAGTAACATAATCAATGTTTGTCCTAGTTATGGCACGAATAGTAAGAACCCCTACAAGGACAGAAGGTTGTGGTTTTGCGAAGAAGCGGGACATATTATTGGCATTTTACTATAATTATCGTATGCATCCGCTACATAGTCTCGAACAACATTTGGACCTGCTAGACTGTATTATTGGGATGTTATGGGAGATACACCATAGCTTAAGGGATAAGGTGAAGATACAAAGATTATATGAAACTATTCCAGAACCTTGGGCCTCAGTCATAAATGAGATTGTGCTATGGTCTGATGATGACCTTTCATATGAGGACCTTACATATTTGCTTCGAGGGAGCTATGGGACTAGCCGTGATTTACAGCGAAACTTTAAGAAGACTATATCCTTATCCATGAATACCAGTTTGCGAGCTACCAAATATAAGCTAGTTAAGGGCCCGTTGGCTAAGTGCTTTTCGAGACTTCTAGGGGAAAGTTTTCCCGTACCATTACCAGATAGTTCGGAGCAAAGCACATTAGAAGAAGACCAAGAAGAAGACCTCGATGAGGATCCAGAAGAAACAGAAGACTAGACACTACCTTACCTAGCTATCTTTGTTCTTGGAATAGGATAGGATGTAATATGTACCTCTACTTTTGAATGTATGTACCATACCTCAACGTGGTTTTTTGTTTGTGAAAAATAATAATGTATATATATGAAGGAAAGTTGCTTTGGCCTTCGAAATTTTTTTTCTAAAGTTAGTTTTATGTTCTGAAGTAATTTTAACTGAATGAATATTTTTTTTTCATTTAAAGGAAATGCCTCCAAAGTGCAACCACGGTAATGCTAATGCTAGTTCTAGTAGTGGTGAAATTAATGTTGCAAACTTTGCACGAGAACTACTTGCTGTAACGCGGGAGTTTGGACAGCAACAACAGGCACCACCTTTGACTGGGCAAGGAACCTTAAATCAAAAAATACCAGTTGATCATCAGGAACCTAACCAACCAATTATTCAACCCCAAATAGTATCGAAAGTTAAATCGCTATCTTAAAGAAATTTAAATCAGCATAAAATTTCGGAGTATTACACATGGTGTCCCCATGTCTACTGTATCTGATAGAGATCCCAGATTTACTCAAAGTTTTGGAAGAGCTTACAAGGAGCTATGGGAATGAAATTGAATTTCAGTACAGCATATCACCCTCAATCTGATGGTCAGTCTGAAAGGACTATTCAAACTTTGGAAGATATGCTGAGGGCTTGTGTTCTGGATCTAGGAGGCATTTGGGAATCATATATGCTTCGGCACTACAACAGTTTAAATGATCATTCTCCGGCTCTACGTGTTATGATAATAATATAGTAATTGGATTTTGCCAGAAATCCATCTACGTGCGACGGTATGAATCTATAGTTCGGAATTTCTAATTTGATAACGAATTGCACCGATGATATCTATTGAGTTTCAAACTCATGGGTTAATTCCCTTCCTACAGGTTGAATGGATTTTCCTTGGGGGGTAGATGATGGTAAAGGATGATGCAACATGTCATGGAGAAGCCAGTGATTTACATCTTTAGTTGATTTTGAGATATTTACACTTTCTTTAAATTTGGTTCCTATGAATATTGTGTGGATCTATTTTACGAACACTCATTATGAATAAACTACATTTGAAAGTAGATATGCATCATAGGAATAAATTTACAAATCACCGTATACAAAAAAAAAAAAGTTAGTGACTTAAAGTTTTGATGTCTCTTCAGAAATTTCAGTTTCTGCCTCATCTTTAAAAAAATCATAACTCTTTCATTCCTTGGTATTTTTGTACGAAACTAATTGGATTGGATTGGATAGCCTAATAAGTTAGATACTGAATAAAATTGGAATCATGTCAATCCAATATCGGTAAAAGGTTATATGTCAGATAAAGTAAACTGTGATGGGTGTTGTCTTTGTTTTTCAGCTTCTACCCTTGTTTTCAAAAATTCGTAACTCACTCGTTACTAGGAATTTTTGGATGAAACCAATTTAATTTTATAGTTTCATGGATTAGCTATTCAATAAATTTTAAATCATGTGGTTTTGACATCGGTGGAATTTTATATACCATTTTAAGTGAACTGAACCTGTTTACCTTTCAACCGGGTCGCTGCTGAGTTTTGAAAAATATTTTAATAACCCATATGATGTCAACAGAAGCTAGTTTTTGACTATGTCATATTATAAGGAGTTTACTATCTTACATTAAAATTTGATGAAGTTTCAAGGTCGATAGCTATGAAAACAAATTTATTTTGTCAATTACTGTTTGAGACAAAAATCGGAACAGCAACATTACTTTTTAAGTTTTGCCAAAATTTCACGTCAATAGTCGTTACATGCATGGAACCCATTCTAAAAACATTTTTGAAATTTTTTTCCTTTAGAATTGGATTACTTTTTAAATAAAAAAGAAAATTATTTAATTAAATTCTAAAATTTAATCCTTATACCTTCTACTAAAAATATATTGAACTAACTTTACGGCTAAAGTATAATGGGCTAAAGTATAATGGTTTGAGTGACGTTTCCATCCATACGGGTCGGGGCCTTATAGTGTGGTATCAGATCACGAGTTTAGTCGATTCTGTAGACTTAGTGTATTTTATTTATGAGATGAAAAAAATGAAACGTTAGTCGTTGTCAAGTGTCAATTGGATGAGAAAACTATTTGAAATTTATATAGTCCAACGGGTAATGTAACTTGGCAAAGTTCAAACTAAAGTGTGTACACTATAGTGTACATGTAGCAAGGTCCTTACCGATTGAACTTTGCTATTTATACACTAATTTTTGACACGTTGTTTGATACTTGCATTGTTGTCAAGTGTCAATTGGTTGAGAAAACTATTTGAATTTTACACTGTCCAATTGGGTAATGTCACGTGGCAAAGTGTAAATTAAAGTGTGTACACCGTAGTGTACATGTAGCAAGGTTCTTACCGACTGAACTTTTCTATTTGTACGCTGATTTTTGACACGTTGTTTGACACTTGCATCGTTGTCAAGTGTCAATTGGATGGGAAAACTATTTGGAATTTACACTGTCCAACTGGGTAATGTCACGTGGAAAAGTGTAAACTAAAGTGTGTACACCATAGTGTACGTGTAGCAAGGTTCTTACCGATTCAACTTTTCTATTTGTACACTGATTTTTGACACGTTGTTTAACACTTGCATTGTTGTCAAGTGTCAATTGGATGGGAAAAATGTTTGAAATTTAAACTATCCAACAGGGTAATGACATGTGGCAAAGTGTAAACTAAAGTGTGCACATAAGGTACGTGTAGCAAGGTTTTTACCGATTGAACTTTGTTATTTGTTCAAAGATTTTTCATAGGTTGTGGGACACTTGCATTGTTGTCAAGTGCTAATTAGATGGGAAAACTGTTTGTAATTTACACTGCCCAATAGGGTAATGTAACGTGGTAAAGTGTAAACTAAAGTATACATGTAGCAAGGTTCATACCGATTGAAGTTTGCTATTTGTACACTGATTTTTGACACATTTTCTGACACTAGGATTGTTGTCAAGTGTCAATTTGATGGGAAAAATATTTGAAATTTATACGGTCTAACAAGGTAATGTCACGTGCCAAAGTGTAAATGAAAGTGTGTACACCATAGTGTACATGTAGTAAGGTTCTTACCGATTGAACTTTTCTATTTGTACACTGATTTTTGACACGTTGTTTGACACTTGCATTGTTGTCAAGTGTCAATTGGATGGGAATACTATTTGAAATTGAAGTTGTTCAACAAGGTAATGTCACGTGTCAAAGTGTAAATTAAAGTGTACACCACAGTTTACATGTAGCAAGGTCCTTACCGATTGAACTTTGGTCTTTGTACACTGATTTTTGACACGTTGTTTGATACTTGCATTGTTTTCAAGTGTCAATTGGATGGGAAAACTATTTGAAATTTATATTGTCCAACTAGGTAATGTCACATGGTAAAGTGTAAACTAAAGTGTGTACACCATAGTGTACATGTAGCAAGGTTCTTATCGATTGAACTTTTCAATTTGTACACTGATTTATAACACGTTGTTTGACACTTGTATTGTTGTCAAGTGTCAATTGGATGGAAAACTGTTTGAAATTTATGTTGTCCAACAAGGTAATATCACGTGTTAAAGTGTAAATTAAAGTGTACACCATAGTATACATATAGCAAGGTCCTTATCGATTGAACTTTGCTATTTGTACATTAATTTTTGACACGTTATTTGACACTTGCATTCTTGTCAAGTGTCAATTGGATGGGAAAACTATTTGCAATTTATAATGTCACGTGGCAAAGTGCAAACAAAAGTGTGTACACCATAGTGTACAAGTAGGAAGGTTCTTATCGATTGAACTTTGCTATTTGTACACTGATTTTTGACACGTTGTTTGACACTTGCATTGTTGTCAAGTGACAATAGGGTGGGAAAACTGTTTGAAATTTAAACTATCCAACAGGGTAATGACACATGGCAAAGTGTAAACTAAAGTGTACACCACAGTGTACATGTAGCAAAGTTCTTAACGATTGAACCTTGCTATTTGTACACTAATTTTTGACACGTTGTCTGACACTTGCATTGATGTCAAGTGACGATTAGATGGGAAATTTTTTTGAAATTTAAACTACCCAACAAGGTAATGTCACATGGTAAAGTGTAAACTAAATTGTACATGTAGCAAGGTTCATACCGATTGAACTTTACTATTTGTATACTAAATTTTGACATGTTGTTTGACACTTACATTGTTGTCAAGTGTCAATTGAATGGTCAAACTGTTTGAAATTTATATTGTCCAATAGGGTAATGTCATGTGGTAAAATGTAAACTAAAGTGTGTATACCATAGTGTATATGTAGCACGGTTCTTACCGATTGAACATTGCTATTTGTACACTAATTTTTGACACGTTGTTCGACACTTGTACTGTTGTCAAGTGTCAATTGGACGGGAAAACTTTTTGAAATTTAAACTGTTAAACTGGGTAATGACATGTGTTAAGGTGTAAACTAAAGTGTATGTCATAGTGTACATGTAGTAAGGTTCTTACCGATTGAACTTTACTATTTGTACACTGATTTTTGACACGTTAGTTGACACTTGCATTGTTGTCAAGTGTCAATTGGATAGGAAATCTATTTGACATTTATATGATCCAATAGGGTAATGTCATGTGGCAAAGTGTAAACTAAAGTGTGTGCACCGTAGTGTACATATAGGAAGGTTCTTACAGGTTGAACTTTTCCATTTGTACACTAATTTTTGAAACGTTGTTTAACACTTGCATTTTTGTCAAGTGTCAATTGGATGGGAAAATTGTTTGAAATTTAAGTTGTTCAACAAGGTAACGTCTCGTGTCAAAGCGTAAATTAAAGTATACACCGTAGTGTACATGTAGCAAGGTCCTTTCCGATTGAACTTTGCTATTTGTATGCTAATTTTTGACACGTTGTTTGATACTTGTATTGTTGTCAAGTGTCAATTGGATGGAAAAACTATTTGAAATTTATACTGTCCGACTGGGTAATGTCACGTGGTAAAGTGTAATCTAAAGTGTGTACACCATCGTGTACATGTAGCAAGGTTCTTACCGATTCAACTTTTCTATTTGTACACTGATTTTTGAGACGTTGTTTGACACTTGCAATGTTGTCAAGTGTCAATTGGATGGGAAAATTGTTTGAAATTTAAGCTATCCAAAAGGGTAATATCACATGGCAAAGTGTAAATTAAAGTGTACACCAAAGTGTACATGTAGTAAGGTTCTTACCGATTGAACTTTGCCGTTTGTACACTGATTTTTCACGCGTTGTTTGACACTTGCATTGTTGTCAAGTGACAATAGGATGGAAAACTGTCCGAAATTTAAACTGTCCAACAGGGTAATGACACGTGGCAAAGTGTAAACTAAAGTGTACGCCACAGTGTACATGTAGCAAGTTTCTTACCGATTGAACTTTGCTATTTGTACACTGATTTTTGACACGTTGTTTGACACTTGTATTGTTGTCAAGTCTCAATTAGATGGGAAAACAATTTGAAATTTAAACTACCCAACAGGGCAATGTCACGTGGTAAAGTATAAACTAAAGTGTACATGTAGCGAAGTTCATGTCGATTGAACTTTGCTATTTGTACACTAATTTTTGACACATTGTTCGACACTAGCATTGTTTTTAAGTGTCAATTGGACGAGAAAACAATTTGAGATTTATATAGTCCAACAGGACAATGTCACGTGGCAAAGCACGAACTAAAGTGTGTTCATCATAGTGTACATGTAACAAGGTTCTCACCAATTGAACTTTTCTATTTGTACACTGATTTTTGATACTTTTTTTGACACTTGCATTGTTGTCAACTGTTAATTGGATGGGAAAACTATTTTGAATTTTATACTCTCCAACAGGGTAATATCACGTGGCAAAGTGTAAACTAAAGTGTGAACACAATAGTGTACATTTAGCATGGTTCTCACCGATTGAACTTTGCTATTTGTACACTGATTTTTAACATGTTGTTTGACACTTGCATTGTTGTCAGCTATCAATTTGATGGGAAAGTTATTTTAAATTTAAGCTGTCCAGCAGGATAATATCACGTGGCAAAGTGTAAATTAAAGTGTATACCATAGTGTACATGTAGCAAGGTCCTTACCGATTGAGCTTTGCTATTTGTACACTGATTTTTGACACATTGTTTGACACTTGCATTGTTGCCAAGTGTCAATTGGATGAGAAAACTATTTGGAATTTATACTGTCCAACTGGGTAATGCCACGTGAAAAACTGTAAATTAAAGTGTACACCATATTTTACATGTAGCAAGGTCCTTACCGATTGAACTTTGTTATTTGTACATTGATTTTTGACACGTTGTTTGAAACTTGCAATGTTGTGAAGTGTCAATTGGATGGGAAAACTGTTTGAAATTAAAGCTGTCCAATAGGGTAATGTCACGTGTCAAAGTGTAAATTAAAGTGTACACCATAGTGTACATCTAACAAGGTCCTTACCGATTGAAATTTGCTATTTCTACACTGATTTTTGAAATGTTGTTTGTTACTTGCAATATTGTCAAGTGTCAATTGGATGGGAATTCTATTTCAGTTTTATACTGTCCAACTGCGTAATGTCACGTGGCAAAGTGTGAATTAAAGTGTATACCATAGTGTACATGTAGCAAGGTCCTTACCGATTGAACTTTGCTATTTATACACTGATTTTTGACACGTTGTTTGACACTTGGATTGTTGTCAAGTGTCAATTAGATGGAAAAACTGTTTGAAATTTAAACTATCCAATAGGGTAATGTTACGTGGTAAAGTGTAAACTAAAGTGTACATGTAGTAAGGTTCATACCGATTGAACTTTTCTATTTGTACACTGATTTTTGACTCGTCGTTTACCACTTGCATTGTTGTCAAGTGACAATTGGATGGGAAAATTGTTTGAAATTTAAACTATCCAACATAGTAGTGACACTTGGCAAAGTGTAAACTAAAGCGTACACCACAGTGTACATGTAGCAAGGTTCTTACCGATTGAACTTTGTTATTTGTACACTAATTTTTAACACGTTGTTTGACACTTGCATTGTTGTCAAGTGTCAATTAGATAGAAAAATAGTCTAAAATTTAAACTACACAACAGGGCAATGTCAAGTGGTAAAGTGTAAAGTAAAGTGTACATGTAGTAAGGTTCATGTCGATTGAACTTTGCAATATGTACACTGATTTTGACACGTTGTTCGACACTTGCTTTGTTGTCAAGTGTCAATTGGATGAGAAAACTGTTTAAAATTTATATAGTCTAACTGGATAATATCACGTGCCAAAGTGGAAACTAAAGTGTGTTCACCACAGTGTACATATAGCAAGGTTCTCACCAATTGAACTTTTCTATTTGTACACTTATTTTTGATGCGGTTTTTGACACTTGCATTGTTGTCAAGTGTCAGCTGGATGGAAAAACTATTTTGAAATTTATACTCTCAAATAGGGTAATGTCACGTGGCAAAGTGTAAACTAAAGTGTGTACACTATGGTGTACATTTAGCATGGTTCTTCCTGATTGAGCTTTGCTATTTGTACACTAATTTTTGACACGTTGTTTGACACCAGCGTTGTTGTCAGCTCTCAATTGGATGGGAAAACTATTTGAAATTTATACTATCCAACTGGGTAATGTCACATGGCAATGTGTAAACTAAAGTGTGCACACCATAGTGTACATGTAGCAAGGTTCTTACCGATTTAACTTTAGTATTTGTACACTAATTTTTGACATGTTGTTTGACACTTACATTGTTGTCAAGTGTCAATTGGATGGGAAAAATGTTTGAAATTTAAACAGTCCAACAGGGTAATAACACATGGCAAGGTGTAAACTGAAGTGTACATCATAGTGTACATGTAGCAAGGTTCTTACCGATTGAACTTTGCTATTTGAACACTGATTTTTGACACGTTGCTTGACACTTGCATTGTTGTCAAGTGTCAATTAGATGAAAATTTTTTTTGAAATTTAAACTGTCCAACAAGGTAATGGCACGTGGTAAAGTGTAAATTAAAGTGTACACCACAATGTACATATAGCAAGATCCTTACTGATTGAGCTTTGCTATTTGTACACTGATTTTTGACACATTGTTTGACACCTGCATTGTTGTCAAGTGTCAATTGGATGAGAAAAATATTTGGAATTTATACTGTCCAACTGGGTAATGCCACGTGGAAAATTGTAAATTGAAGTGTACACCATATTTTACATGTAGCAAGGTCCTTACTGATTGAACTTTGCTATTTGTACGCTGATTTTTGACACGTTGTTTGAAACTTGCATTGTTGTCAAGTGTCAATTGGATGGAAAAACTGTTTGAAATTAAAGCTATCCAACAGGATAATGTCACGTGTCAAAGTGTAAGTTAAAGTGTACACCATAGTGTACATCTAGCAAGGTCCTTACCGATTGAAATTTGCTATTTCTACACTGATTTTTGACACGTTATTTGTTACTTGCAATGTTGTCAAGTGTCAATTCGATGGGAATTCTATTTCAATTTTATACTGCCCAACTGCGTAATGTTACGTGGCAAAGTGTAAACTAAAGTGTGTACACCATAGTGTACATGTAGCAAGGTTCTTACCGATTGAACTTTTCTATTTGCACACTAGTTTTTGACGCGTTGTTTGACACTTGCATTGTTGTCAAGTGTCAATTGGATGGAAAAACTATTTGAAATTTATACTGTCCAACTGGGTAATGTCACGTGACAAAGTGTAAACTAAAGCGTATGCAACATAGTGTACATGTAAAAAGGTTCTTACCGATTCAACTGTTTTATTTGTACACTGATTTTTGACACGTTGTTTGACACTTGCATTGTTGTCAAGTGTCAATTGGATGGGAAAATAGTTTGAAATTTAAGCTGTCCAACAGGGTAATGTCACGTGTCAAAGTGTAAATTAAAGTGTACACCACTATATACGTGTAGCAAGGTTCTTTCCGATTGAATTTCGCTATTTGTACACTGATTTTTGACACGTTGTTTGATACTTGCATTGTTTTCAAGTGTCAATTGGAAGGGAAAACTATTTGAAATTTAAATTGTCCAACTGGGTAATGTCACATGGCAAAGTGTAAACTAAAGTGTGTACACCATAGTGTACATATAGCAAGGTTCTTACCGATTGAACTTTTCTATTTGTACATTGATTTTTGACACGTTGTTTAACGCTTACATTTTTGTCATGTGTCAATTGGATGGGAAAACTATTTCAAATTTATGTTGTCCAACAGGGCAATGTCACGTGTTAAAGTGTAACTTAAAATTTTCACCATAGTGTACATATAGCAAGGTTCTTACCAATTGAACTTTGCTATTTGTACACTGATTTTTGACACGTTCTTTGACACATGCATTGCTGTCAAGTGTCAATTGGATGGTAAAACTATTTGAAATTTATACTGTCCAACTTGGTAATGTCACGTGGCAAAGTTAAAACTAAAGTGTGTACACCATAGTGTACCTATAACAAGGTTCTTACCGATTGAACTTTGCTATTTGTATACTGATTTTTGACACGTTGTTTGATAGTTGCACGGTTATCAAGTGACAATTGGATCGAAAAACTAAAGTACAAACTAAAGTGTGTACACCATAGTGTACGTGTAGCAAGGTTTTTACTGATTGAACATTGCTATTTGTACACTGATTTTTCACACGTTGTTTGACACCTGCATTATTATCCAGTGACAATTGGATGGGAAAACTATTTGAAATTTAAACTATCCAACAGGGTAATGACACGTGGCAAAGTGTAAACTAAAGTGTACACCATCGTGTACATGCAGCAAGGTTCTTACCGATTGAACTTTGCTATTTATACACTGATTTTTGACACGTTGTTTGACACTTGCATTGTTGTCAAGTGTCAATTAGATGGAAAAATTGTTTGAAATTTAAACTATCCAATAGGGTAATGTTACGTGGTAAAGTATAAACTAAAGTGTACATGTAGCAAGGTTCATACCGATTGAACTTTTCTATTTGTACACTGATTTTTGACTCGTCGTTTAGCACTTGCATTGTTGTCAAGTGACAATTGGATGGGAAAATTGTTTGAAATGTAAACTGTCCAACGGGGTAATGACACATGGCAAAGTGTAAACTAAAGCGTACACCACAGTTTACATGTAGTAAGGTTCTTACCGATTGAACTTTGTTATTTGTACACTGATTTTTGGCACGTTGTTTGACACTTGCATTGTTGTCAAGTGTCAATTAGATAGAAAAATAGTTTGAAATTTAAACTACCCAACAAGGCAATGTCAAGTGGTAAAGAGTAAACTAAAGTGTACATGTAGTAAGGTTCATGCCGATTGAACTTTGCTATTTGTACACTGATTTTTGACACGTTGTTCGACACTTGCTTTGTTGTCAAGTGTCAATTGGATGAGAAAACTATTTGAAATTTATACAGTCTAACTGGATAATGTCACGTGCCAAAGTGCAAACTAATGTGTGTTCACCATAGTGTACATGTAGCAAGGTTCTCACCAATTGAACTTTTCTATTTGTACACTGATTTTTGATGTGGTTTTTGACACTTGCATTGTCGTCAAGTGTCAACTGGATGGAAAAACAATTTTGAAATTTATACTCTCAAATAGGGTAATGTCACGTGGTAAAATGTAAACTAAAGTGTGTACACTATAGTGCACATTTAGCATGGTTCTCACCGATTGAGCTTTGCTATTTGTACACTAATTTTTAACACGTTGTTTGACATCAGCATTGTTGTCAGCTATCAATTGGATGGGAAAACTATTTTAAATTTAAGCTGTCCAACGGAATATTGTCACGTGGCAAAGTGTAAATTAAAGTATACACCATAGTGCACATGTAGCAAGGTTCTTACTGATTGAACTTTGCTATTTGTACACTGATTTTTAACACATTGTTTGACACCTACATTGTTGTCAAGTGTCAATTGAATGGGAAAACTATTTGAAATTTATTTTGTCCAACTAGGTAATGTCACATGGCAATGTGTAAACTAAAGTGTGTACACCATAGTGTACATGTAGCAAGGTTCTCACTAATTGAGCTTTGCTATTTGAATCCTAATTTTTGACACGTTGTTTGATACTTACATTGTTGTCAAGTGTCAATTGGATGGAAAAAGTGTTTGAAATTTAAACAGTCCAACAGGGTAATAACACGTGGCAAGGTGCAAACTGAAGTGTACATCATAGTGTACATGTAGCAAGGTTCTTACCGATTGAACTTTGCTATTTGTACACTAATTTTTAACACGTTGTTTGACACTTGCATTGTTGTCAAGTGTCAATTAGATGGAAAAATTGTTTGAAATTTAAACTGTCCAACAGGGTAATGTCACTTGATAAAGTGTAAACTAAAGTGTACATGTAGCAAGGTTCATACCGATTGAACTTTTCTATTTGAACACTGATTTTTGACATGTTGTTTGACACTTGCATTGTTGTCAAGTGATAATTGGATGAGAAAACTGTTTGAAACTTAAACGATCCAATAGGGTAATGACACATGGCAAATTGTAAACTAAAGTGTACACCACAGTGTACATGTAGCGAGGTTCTTACCGATTGAACTTTTCTATTTGTACAGAGATATTTAACAAGTTGTTTGACACTTGCATTGTTGTCAAAGTGTCAATTAGATGGGAAAACAATTTGAAATTTAAATTACCCAACAAGGCAATGTCACGTGGTAAAGTGTACATGTAGCAAGGTTCACGCCGATTGAACTTTACTAACGTACACTAATTTTTAACACGTTGTTCGACACCTGCATTATTGTCAAGGGTCAATTGGATGAGAAAACTGTTTGAAATTGATACAGTCTAACAGGATAATGTCACGTGGCAAAGTACAAACCAAAGTGTGTTCACCATAGTGTACATGTAGCAAGGTTCTTACCAATTGAACTTTTCTATTTGTACACTGATTTTGGATACGTGTTTTGACACTTTCATTGTTGTCAGGTGTCAATTAGACGGGAAAACTATTTTGAAATAAATACTCTCCAACAGGGTAATGTCACGTGGCAAAGTGTAAACTAAAGTGTGTACACTATGGTGTACATTTAGCATGGTTCTCACTGATTGAGCTTTGCTATTTGTACACTAATTTTTGACACCAGCATTGTTGTTAGCTATCAATTGGATGGGAAAACTATTTTAAATTTAAGCTGTCCAACAGGATAGTCACGTGGCAAAGTGTAAATTAAAGTGTACACCATAGTGTACATGTAGCAAGGTTCTTACCGATTGAGCTTTGCTATTTGTACACTGATTTTTAACACATTGTTTAACACTTGCATTGTTGTCAAGTGTCAATTGGATGGGAAAACTATTTTGAAATTTATACTCTCCAACAGGGTAATGTCACGTAAAAAATTATAAACTAAAGTGTGTACACCACTGTGTACATTTAGTATGGTTCTAACCGATTGAACTTTACTATTTGTACACTGATTTATGACATATATGTTTGACAATTACATTGTTGTCAGCTGTCAATTGGATGGGAAACCTATAGCAAGGTCCTTACCAATTGAACTTTGCGATTTGTAAACTGATTTTTGACACGTTGTTTGACTCTTGCATTGTTGTCAAGTGTCAACTAGATTGGAGAAACGATTGAAATTTAAACTGTCCAACAGGGTAATGTCACGTGGCAAAGTGTAAACCAAAGTGCACACCATAGCGTACGTGTAGCAAGGTTCTTACCGATTGAACTTTGCTATTTGTACACTAATTTTGACACGATGTTTGACACTTACGTTGTTGTCATGTGTCAATTGGATGGGAAAATAGTTTGAAATTTAATGTAGAACCTCAAATAATTCTAGACACCTTAGTGGCACTAAGACATGAATATTGGATGACTAAAGTATACTTCAGATTTTTAGTCTCATTTGAGACCCAGTTCGACATAGGAAACATTCGATTTGGAAAATGATATCTAATAAAGTTGTAGCTCTTTAAGTTAGATTTCCAACACATTTTGAATTACCTCAATCGGATATCGGGAGAAGAAGTTATGATAGAAACACTGAAGGCTGTGCAGTGTCAACCGGACTACAACCGGTCGACCGAAGTTGCCTGAAATGAAAATTCTTATTTTTCTCTAAAATTTAAATGTTTATTTTCATCAATTATTTTCTCAAAGGGCCACCCACGTTTTTGGCAATTAAAACCCCACTAAATTGAAGCATTTAACCTCAAACTTAAATGGCACCCATGTTTTCTCTCTTAAATGAAATTTGACCCTTCATTTGTTTTAAGTTATGGGATATTTACCTATAAATAGAGACCTCATTTCACTCATTTTTTCTCACACCAAAAGTAAGAGCTTTTACATACTCAAGAAAGAGTTTCCAAGAGAGAAAAAGAGAGGGAGGAAAACTATTTTTCCTAGAAGTTTAAGAAGTGTTTTCAAGCATTTTTCATAGAAGTTTTGGGTGCTATCAAGGAGTGTCTTCGAGCATCAATTCTCAACGGTTTTCAAACATCCAAGGAGTACATTTCTTTCAACGTCCAAGTTTCATCGAAGTTTTCAATCAAAGTTTTCAAAGTTTCAAAAGCATCAATCAAGGTAGGTAGAGGTGCAATGTGTTTAATCGTGTTAAGTTATAAGTTTTGATTCATGTTAATGTTTGTATTTCAAATGGTACTCCGGTACGGCATATCCCTCTATGTTAATGGTTGTATGTCAAATGGTACTCCGATACGGCATACCCCTCTATGTTGAAGAAATGTTCGTATGTCAAATGGTGCCCTCAGGCATGGCATACCCCTTCATGTCAAATGGTGCCTCCGGTGCAATGTGTTTAATCGTGTTAAGTTATAAGTTTTGATTCATGTTAATGTTTGTATGTCAAATGGTACTCCGGTACGGCATATCCCTCTATGTTAATGGTTGTATGTCAAATGGTACTCCGGTACGGCAAAACCCCTCTATGTTGAAGAAATGTTCGTATGTCAAATGGTGCCCTCAGGCATGGCATACCCCTTCATGTCAAATGGTTCCTCCGGGTACGGCACGTATGAAAAGTTATAAAGTTAATGTTTTGAAATGTATAGATTGATCACGAAGGCACCTATGACACCTATTGAGTTTTTCAACTCACGAGTTTAATCCCATCTCTACAGATTGAATGAATTCTACCTCGACCATGGATGGAGGAGAAGATGGAGAGTGATGCAACGAGCCCATGAAAATCCAGTGAATAAGTGACTTGGATTTATTTTTATGAAATATTTTCCAATGTTATTTCTTTAAAGTTTTGAACAACGCAGAATGCGAGAACAAGTTATGTTTTCTTCAAATAAATTACATTTTGTTGTTTTGAAAAATGATTCAGTGTTTTTGTTTAAAGTATTTGAAGTATTGTTATTTAAATTATTATCCGAAGATGTAAGCTTCCGCTAAAACATATACAGTTCTTACTAAACCACCGATTAAGCTAAGTAAGTAGCGTTCCGGTCCACTAGGGGTTGGGGCGTTACATTTAAATTGTCCAACAGGATAATATCACATTATAAAGTGTAAACTAAAGTGTACACTATAGTGTACATGTAGCAAGGTCCTTACCGATTGAACTTTGCTATTTGTAAACTGATTTTTGACATGTTTAACACTTACATTGTTGTCAAGTATCAATTGGATGGGAAAAATGTTTGAAATTTAAACTGTCCAACAACGTAATGTCACGTGGAAAAGTGTAAATTAAAGTGTACACCATAGTGTACGTGCAGCAAGGTTCTTACCGATTGAACTTCGCTATTTGTACACTGATTTTTGACACGTTGTTTGACACTTGCATTGTTTTCAAGTGTTAATTGGATGGGAAAACTGTTTGAAATTTAAATTATCCAATAGGGTAATGTCACATGGCATAGTGTAAGCTAATGTGTTCACCATAGTGTAATTGTAGCAAGGTTCTTACTGATTGAACTTTGCTAGTTGTACACTGATATTTGACATGTTGTTTAACACTTACATTGTTGTCAAGTGTGATATGATCCAGGAGTCGAGCCCGACGAAGGCAAGTGCGAGACGAGACCCATTGATAGTTGATGGCGGACCAATGGCGTGATTAAGGGCAAAGCAAGTGAAACAAGCGATGGGATTGCTCGTTCAAGAAACCATGGATGGAACCATGTTCGGGACTCAAAATGGAGCAACTTTCATGTTCGGGTCGAAGGTCGAATCGACTTGGATCAATTTGTTATCAAGTGACGAGAGCGGAGGCAGAAATCAAGACCATGCGATCGCACAGGAAAAATTATATGCGGCCGCACAGCATGATACCGAAAACCAAAAGACCAGCTCAAGTTAAACCATGGGATTGCATAGATTTACACCATCTGCCCGCATGGGCCAAAAAAATTAGCGATTTTTCTATTTTTGGCCGAATTTCCTAGTTTTGATAGAATTCTTATGGAATCAAATTATTACCATAATTTGATGGTCTTGGACGTTTTTATTCATTAGTATAAATAGGAGAATATCTTTTCATTGTAAAAACCTTTGAACTTTTGACTTTGAATCAATATTATAGAGAGAGAATTATTCTTTCAATTTAATTGTTCTTTTTGAACAATCTTGGAACTTATCAAGATTCAACTTCTTGTGGCGTTCTATCAATCGGATTGTGGGTTCTTTCAATTGTAATCAAGGGGTTTTGGGTTCTTCGCTAATCTAGGGTTTCTTGGTTCAATTCTTGGGGTTCAAGATCCAAAATAGGGTTAGTATTGGCGTTCTTGGGTTTCGCATCAATCTCGTTGTGGGTTTCGTAGTTTCCATTGCTACAGGGTTTGCGTCAAAGTGTCAATTGGATGAGAAGACTGTTTGAAATTTAAACTGTCCAACATGGTAATGTGTAAACTGAAGTGTACACAATAGTGTATATGTAGCAAGGTTCTTACCGATTGAACTTTGCCATTTGTACACTGATTTTTGACACGTTGTATGACACTTGCATTGTTGTCAAGTGTTATTTGGATGGGAAAATTGATTGAAATTTAAACTGTGAAACAGGGTAATAATGACACGGGGCAAAGTGTAAACTAAAGTATGCACTATAGTGCATATGTAGTAAGGTTCTTATCGATTGAACTTTGCCATTTGTACACTGATTTTTGACACATTGTTTGATACTTGCATTGTTGTCAAGTGTCAATTGGATGGGAAAACTATTCGTAATTTAAATTGTCCAACATGGTAATGTCACATGGCAAAGAGTGAACTCATGTGTACACCATATTGTACATGTCGCAAGGTTCTTATCGATTGAACTTTGCTATTTGTACACTAATGTTTAAAACCTTTTTTGACACTTATGTTGTTGTCAAGTGTCAATTGGATGGGAAAACAATTTGT
This sequence comes from Olea europaea var. sylvestris, assembly GCF_002742605.1. Classification (NCBI taxonomy): domain Eukaryota; kingdom Viridiplantae; phylum Streptophyta; class Magnoliopsida; order Lamiales; family Oleaceae; genus Olea; species Olea europaea. Next base: position 14,902 of record NW_019267399.1, on the reverse strand, counting down.
AATTTAAACAGTCAGGGAAATGTCACATGGCCAAGTGTAAACCAAAGTGTACACCATAGTGTACATGTAGCAATGTCCCTACCGATTCAAATTTGCTATTTGTACACTAATTTCCAACACGTTATTTGACACTGCATTGTTGTCAATTGTCAATTGGATGGGAAAACTGTTTGAAATTTATACTGTCCAACAGGGTAATGTCACGTGGCAAAGTGTAGGCTAAAGTGTGTACACTATAGTGTACATGTAGCATGTTTCTTATCAATTGAACTTTGCTATTTGTACAAAAATTTATACTATCCAATTGGGTAATGTCACGTGGCATAGTGTAAACTAAAGTGTGTACACCATATTGTAAATGTAGCATGGTTCTTACGGATTGAATTTCTCAATTTGTACACTAATTTTTGACACGTTGTTTGACGCTTGCATTGTTGTCAAGTGTCAATTGGATGGGAAAACAATTCGAAATTTAAACTGTCTAACATGGTATTGTCACGTGGCAAAGTGTAAACTAAAGTGTACACAATAGTGTACATGTCGCAAGGTCCTTTTCGATTGAACTTTGCTATTCGTACACTAATTTTTGACACGTTGTTTGACACTTGTATTGTTGTTAAGTATCAATTGGATGGGAAAACGTTTGATATTTAAACTGTCCAACAAGGTAACGTCACGTGGCAAAGTGTAAACTAAAGTGTAAACAATTGTGTAAATGTGGCAAGGTCCTTACCGATTGAACTTTGAGATTTGTAAACTAATTTTTGACACGTTGTTTGACTCTTGCATTGTTATCAAGTGCCAATTGGATGGGAGAAATGTTTTAAATTTAAGCTGTCCAACAGGGTAATGTCACGTGGCAAAGTGTAAACTAAAGCGTACACCATAGTGTACGTGTAGCAAGGTTCTTACCGATTCAACTTTGCTATTTGTACACTGATTTTTGACACATTGTTTGACACTTGTATTGTTGTCAAGTGTCAATTGGATGGGAAAATAGTTTTAAATTTAAATTGTCCAACAGGATAATGTCACATTGCAAAGTGTAAACTAAAGTGTATACCATAGTGTATATGTGGCAAAGTCCTTAGGAATTGAACTTTGCCATTTGTAGACTGATTTTTGACACGTTGTTTGACACTTACATGGTTGTCAAGTGTCAATTGGGTGGGAAAATGGTTTGATATTTAAACTGTCCGACAAGGTAGCATCACGTGGCAAAGTGTAAACTAAAGTGTACACCATTGTGTACATGTAGCAAGGTCCTTATCGATTGAACTTTTCGATTTGTAAACTGAGTTTTGACACGTTGTTTGACTCTTACATTGTTGTCAAGTGTCAACTGGATGGGAGAAATGTTTGAAATTTAAACTATCCAACAGGGTAATGTCACGTGGCAAAGTGTAAACTAAAGTGTACACCATAGCGTACGTGTAGCAAGGTTCATACCGATTGAACTTTACTATTTGTACACTGATTTTTGACATGTTGTTTGACACTTACACTGTTGTCAAGTGTCAATTGGATGGGAAATAATTTGAAATTTAAATTGTCCAACAGGATAATGTCATATTGCAAAGTGTAAACTAAAGTGTACACCATAGTGTACACGTAGCAAGGTCCTTACCGATTGAACTTTGTTATTTGTAAACTGATTTTTGACATGTTATTTGACACTTACATTGTTGTCAAGTGTCAAGTGGATGGGAAATATGTTTGAAATTTAAACTGTCCAACAGGGTGATGTCACATGGCAAAGTGTAAACTAAAGTGTACAACTTAGTGTACATGAACCAAGTTCAGGGACCAAGGTACAATTATCCAAAAGTTAACTCGATGAAAAAATCGATAAATTGATTAAGCCAATTACCAATTGACGATATCTTGGGATGATGGAGTGAAAAGAATGAAGAAAAGATGCCAAGAAGTGAAGGATTCAAGTGGGAGGACCAAAATGCACATCTTCCATAGTTGGTAGCACTATCCTCTATGCGGTCGCATAGAGGCATACCAAAGACAAAAAGGCAAAAAAAATTTACTCTATGCGATCGCATAGAGAAATATTAGGGCAAATATGCAGTTTCCTTTTTCCATCGAAACTCTTATGGAAAAAATATTTTAGGGTCCTATATAAACAAAATCTTGACCAGAATGTAAGGGACGCCATTTTTAAAAGTTTTTGAGAGATTTTGAAGGAGAAACGAGGAGAGAACAAGAGAACAACATCGCGCCAAGTTAAAATTCGATTGAAGATTGATTCGGGTGATGATGTTTCTTCAAATATTTTAGTGTTTTCTTCTTTTTAGCATGTTAGGCTAGACTTATCATTGCTAGGAGATCGATGAACCTTGTAATACTACGTTTGATTTTTGATTTGGATATTTGACATCTTTAAACGCATATTCCGAAAATGAATGGTTTATTACATTTTTATTTCCATATGATTATTGTGCACGTAATTGTATGATTGTGGTGGCCTATTTTATGCATTCAAAAGAAGGAAAATAGGTTCGACATAGTATAAATCATCATAGAGTCCGATAGGGGATAGAAATATACTTCTATGCCTAGTGTGAATTATGGGATATTTATGAATTTATAATGCATTTCGATGTGTTAGTATTCATCATAGAAATATGGTCGAATCATATATTAGGATAGGTTTGGCATTGCTCGAGAGAGATTGCTAAATTAAAATAGGAATATTGATTCATCTTTTGTGAAATTGCGTGTCAAATTTACATGATTGAAAATTGAACGGGTATTGCTTGGGGATTCATGATCCTAGTGCATTAGTAAATCCATTAATTCCATTAATTCGAGTTAAATTGCATCCAAGTTATTTTGCATTTAACATAATTTTTCATTCATAATCGCATTATATTTTACATCGTTTTAGTTAAAGTACAAAACATCAATTTTACTTTTGTGTTTCGGTTAAGGTCATAATAGGTCTAATAGAACTAATTCAATCTTGTGGGATCGATACTTGGACATGTACTCCATTTTACTACTTGTTAATGAATCTTACACTTGTGGTAGATAGTGAATCAAAAGAAATAATTTTGTGAACAGTAATTTAGCATGGTAAAGTGTAAACTAAAGTGTACACCATAGTGTACATGTAGCAAGGTCCTTACCGATTAAACTTTACTATTTGTACACTGATTTTCCACTCGTTGTTCGACACTTTTATTGTTGTCAAGTGTTAATTGGATGGGAAAATGGTTTGAAATTTAAACTGCCCAATAGGGTAATATCACGTAGTGTACACCATAGTGTACATGTGGCAAAGTCCTTACCGATTGGACTTTACTATTTATACACTGATTTTCGACACGTTGTTTGACACTTGCAATGTTGTCAAGTGTCAATTGGATGGAAACATTGTTTGAAATATAAAGTGTCCAATAGAGTAATGTCACATGGCAGAGTGTAAACTAAAGTGTACACGATAGTGTACATGTAGTAAGATTCTTACGGATTTAACTTTGCTAGTTGTACACTGATTTTTGACACGTTGTTCGACACTTGCACTGTTGTTAAGGGTCAATTGGATAGAAAAACTATTAGAAATTTAAACTATCCAATAGGGTAATAACATGTGGCAAAGTGTAAACTAAAGTGTACACCATAGTGTACATGTCGCAAGGTTCTTAGCGATTGAACTTTGCTATTTGTACACTAATTTTTGACACGTTATTTGACACTTGCATTGTTGTCAAGTGTTAATTGGATGGGAAAACTATTTGAAATATAAATTGTCCAATACAGCAATGTCACGTGACAAAGTGTAAACAAAAGTGTGCATGATAGTGTACATGTAGCAATGTTCTTACGGATTCAACTTTGTTATTTGTACACTGATTTTTGACACGATGTTTGACACTTCCATTATTGTCAAGGGTCAATTGGATGGAAAAATTATTTGAAATTTAAACTATCAAACAGGGTAATGATACGTGGCAATGTGTAAACTAAAGTGTACACCATAGTATACATGTTGCAAGGTCCTTACCGATTGAACTTTGTCATTTGTACACCAATTTTGGACACGTTGTTTGACACTTGCACTATTGTCAAGGGTCAATTGGATGAAAAACTATTTAAAATTTAAACTATCAAACAGGGTAATGACACATTGCAATGTGTAAACTAAAGTGTACAGCATAGTGTACATGTCGCAAGGTCCTTACCGATTGAACTTTGCCATTTGTACACCGATTTTTGACATGTTGGTTGACACTTGCGCTATTGTCAAGTGTCAATTGGATGGGAAAACTATTTGAAATTTAAACTGTCTAATAGGGTAGTGTGACGTAGAAAAGTTTACACTAAAGTATACACCATAGGGTACATGTGGCAAGGTCCTTAGGGATTGAACTTTGCTATTTGTACACAGATTTTCGACACATTTTTTGACACTTGCACTATAGTCAAGTGTCTATTGGATGGGAAAACTATTAGAAATTTAAACTGTCAAACAAGGTAATGACATGTGGCAATGTGTAAACTAAAGTGTACACCATCTTGTACATGTGACAAGGTCCTTACCGATTGAACTTTACTATTTGTACACTGATTCTTGACACGTTGTTTGACACTTACATTGTTGTCAAGTGTCAATTGGATGGAAAAACTGTTTGAAATTTTAAATGTCCAACAGGGTAATGTCACGTGGCAACGTGTAAACTAAAATGCACGCCATAGTGTACATGTAGCAAGGTCCTTACCGATTGAACTTTGCTATTTGTGAACTAATTTTTAAAACATTGTTTGACACTTGCATTGCTGTCAAGTGTCAATTGGATGGAAAAAATGTTTGAAATTTAAACTATCAAATAGGGTAATGACTCATGGCAAAGTGTAAACCAAAGTGTACACTATAGTGTATATGTATTAAGGTTCTTACCGATTCAACTTTGCCATTTGTACACTGATTTTTGACACATTGTTTGACACATGCATTGTTGCCAAGTGACAATTGGACGGGAAAATTGTTTGAAATTTAAATTGTCCAACATGGTGATGTCACATGGCAAAGAGTAACTAAAGTGTACATGGCACAAGGTTCTTACCGATTAAACTTTACTATTTGTAAACTAATTTTTAACACGTTTTTTGATACTTGCATTGCTGTCAAGTGTCAATTGGATGGAAAAATGATTTGTAATTTAAACGGTCAAACAAGGTAATGTCACGTGGAAAAGTGTAGACTGAAGTGTACACCATAGTGCACATGTAGCAATGTCCCTACCGATTGAACTTTGCTATTTGTACACTGATTTTCAACACGTTGTTTGACACTTACATTGTCGTCAAGTGTCAATTGGATGGAAAAATTGTTTGAAATTTATATTGTCCAACATGGTAATGTCACGTGGCAAAGAGTAAACTAAAGTGTACACCATAGTGTACATGTGGCAAGGTCCTTACCGATTGAACTTTACTATTTGCACACTGATTTTCGACATGTCGTTTGACACTTGTATTGTTGTCAAGTGTCAATTGGTTGGAAAAATTGTCTGAATTTAAACTGTCCAACAGTGTAATGTCATGTGGCAAAGTAAAAACTAAAGTGAACACCATAGTGTACATGTGGCAAGGTCCTTATGGATTAAACTATGCTATTTGTACACAAATTTTTAATATGTTGTTTGACACTTGCATTGTCGTCAAGTGTCTATTGGATGGGAAAATTCTTTGAAATTTAAACTGTCAAACAAGGAAATGAGATGGGGCAAAGTGTAAACTGAAGTGTACACCATGGAATACATCTCGCAAGGTTCTTACAGATTGAACTCTGCTATTTGTACACTGATTTTTGACATGTCGCTTGACACTTGCATTGTTATCAAGTGTCAATTGGATGGGGAAACTTTTTGAAATTTAAACTATCCAATAGGGTAATGACACGTGGCAAAGTGTAAACTAAAGTGCACACCATAGTGTAAGTGTCGCAAGGTTCTTACCGAACGAACTTTGCTATTTGTACACTGATTTTTGGCACGTTGTTTGACACTTGTATCGTTGTCAAGTGTCAATTCGATGGGAAAACTATTTGAAATTTAAACTGTCCAACATGGTAACGTCACGTGGCAAAGAGTAAAAGAAAGTGTACACCATAGTGTATATGTGGCAAGGTCCTTACCAATTGAATTTCACTATTTGTACACTAATTTTTGACATGTTATTTGACACTTGCACTATGGTCAAGTGTTAATTCGATGAAAAAACTACTTGAAATTTAAACTATCCAACAGGGTAATATCACGTGGCAAAGTGTAAACTAAAATGTACACCACAGTGTGCATGTAGCAAGGTCCTTACCAATTGAACTTCGCTATTTGTAAACTGATTTTTGACACGTTGTTTGACACTTGCATTGTTGTCAAATGTTAATTGGTTGGAAAAATGTTTGAAATTTAAACTGTCCAACAGGGTAATGTCACGTGGGAAAGTGTAAACAAAAGCGTACACCATAGTGTACATGTCACAAGGTTCATACCGATTGAACTTTACTATTTGTAAACAAATTTTTTGAAAGATTTTTGAGACATGCATTATTGTCAAGTGTCAATTGGATGGTAAAACAATTCCTAATTTAAACTGTCCAGCTAGGTAATGTCACGTGGCAAAGTGTAAACTGAAGTGTACACCATAGTGTACATGTAGCAATGACCCTATGGATTGAACTTTGCTATTTGTACAATGATTTTCAACGCGTTGTTTAACACTTGCATTGTTGTCAAGTGTTAATTGGATGGAAAAACTGTTTGAAATTTAAACTGTCCAACAGCGTAATGTCATGCGGTAAAGTGTAAACTAAATTATACACCATAGTGTACATGTAGCAAAGTCCTTACCGACTGAACTTCGCTATTTGTAAATTGATTTTTGACACGTTATTTGACACTTGCATTGTTGTCAATTGTCAATTGGTTGGGAAAAATATTTGAAATTTAAACTGTCCAATAGGGTAATGTCACATGGTAAAATTTAAACTAAAGTGTGCACTATAGTGTACGTGTACGAAGGTTCTTACCGATTGAACTTTGCTCTTTGAACATAGATTTTTGACACGTTGTTTGAGACTTGCATTGTCGTCAAGTGTCAATTGGATGGGAAAACTATTTAAAATTTAAACCGTCCAACACGATAATGTCACGTGGTAAAGTGTGAACTAAAGTGTACATATAGCAACGTTCATACCGATTGAACTTTCCTATTTGTAAACTGATTTTTGACATGTTGTTTGACACTTGCATTGTTGTCAAGTGTCAATGGAATGGGAAAACAATTTGAAATTTAAACTGTCCAATGGGGTAATGTCGCATGGCAAAGTGTAAACTAAGGTGTACACCATAGTGTACAAGTACCAAGGTCCTTATCGATTGAACTTTACTATTAGTACATTGATTTTCAACTCTTTGTTTGACACTTGTATTGTTCTCAAGTGTCAATTTGATGGGAAAATGGTCTAAAATTTAAACAGTCTAACAGGGTAATGTTACGTGGCAAAGTGTAAATTAAACTGTACACCATAGTGTACATGTGGCAAGGTCCTTACTGATTGAACTTTGCTATTTGTACACTGGTTTTCGACACGTTGTTTGACACTTGCATTATTGTCAAGTGTCAATTGGCTGGAAAAACTGTTTGAAATTTAAACTGTCCAATAGAGTAATGACAAGTTGCAAAGTGTAAACTGAAGTGTACGTGTAGCAAGGTTCTTACAGATTCAACTTTTAAATTGTCCAATAGGGTAATGTCACGTGGCAAAGAGTAAACTAAAGTGTATACCAAAGTGTACATGGGGTAAGGTCCTCACCAATTGAACTTTACTATTTGCACACTCATTTTTGACACGTTGTTTGACACTTACATTGTTGTCAAGTGTCAATTCAATGGGAAAATTGTTTGAAATTTAAACTGTCCAACAAGGTAATGTCACGTGAAAAAATGTAAACTAAAGTGTACACCATAATGTACATGGGGCAAGGTCCTTAAGGATTGAACTTTTCCATTCGTACATAGATTTTCGACACATTATTTGACACTTGCATTTTTGTCAAGTGCCTATTGGATGAGGAAACTGTTTGAAATTTAAACTGTCAAACAGCGTAATGACACGTGGCAATGTGTAAACTAAAGTTTACACCGTAGTGTACATGTCGTAAAGTTCTTACCGATTGAACTTTGCTATTTGTACACTAATTTTTGACACGTTGTTTGACACTTCCATTGTTGTCCAAGTGTTAATTGGATGGGAAAACTTTTTGAAATTTAGACCATCCAACAAGGTAATGTCACGTGGCAAAGTGTGAACTTAAGTGTACACCATAGTGTACATGTCGCAAGGGTCTTACCGATAGAACTTTGCAATTTGTACACTGATTTTTGACACATTGTTTGACACTTGCATTGTTGTCAATTGGATGGAAAAACTGTTTGAAATTTAAACTTTTCAAAATGGTAATGTCTTGGGCCAAAGAGTAAACTAAAGTGTACATGTGGCAAGGTCCTTACAGACTGAACTTTACTATTTGTACACTGATTTTTGACACGTTGTTTGACACTTGCATTGTTGTCAAGTGTCAATTGGATGGGAAAACTGTTTGAAATTTAAACTGTTCAGCAGGGTAATGTTATGTGGCAACATGTAAACTAAAATGTACACCATAGTGTACATGTAGCAAGGTCCTTACCGATTGAACTTTGCTATTTGTAAATTGATTTTTGACACGTTGTTTGACACTTGTATTGTTGTTTAGTGTCAATTGGATGGGAAAATATTTGAAATTTAAACTGTCAAACAACGTAATGACACATGGCAAAGTGTAAACTAAAGTGTAGACTATAATGTATATGTAGTAAGGTTCTTACCGATTGAACTTTTTCATCTGTACACTGATTTTTGACACATTGTTTGACACCTGCGTTATTACCAAGTGTCAATTGGATGGGAAAACTATTTGAAATTTAAATTGTCTAACATGGTAATGTCACATGGCAAAGAGTAAACTAAAGTGTACACCATAGTGTACATGTCGCAAGGTTCTTACCGATTTAACTTTGCTATTTTCAAACTAATTTTTATCACATTTTTTGACACTTGCGTTGTTGTCAAGTGTCAATTGGATGGGAAAATGATTTGTAATTTAAACTGTCAAACAGGATAATGTCATGTGGCAAAGTGTAAACTGATGTGCACACCTTTATGTACGTGTAGTAATGTCCCTACCGATTGAACTTTGCTATTTGTACACTGATTTTCAACATGTTGTTTGAAACTTGCATTGTTGTCAAGTGTTAATTGGTTGGGAAAACTGTTTGAAATTTATATTGTCCAACATGGTAATGTCACGTGGCAACGAGTAAACTAAAGTGTACACCATAGTGTACATGTGGCCAGGTCCTTACCAATTGAACTTTACTATTTACACACTGATTTTCGATACGTTGTTCGACACTTGCATTGTTGTCAAGTGTCAATTGGGTGGAAAAACTTTTTGAAATTTAAACTGTCCAGCAGCATAATGTCATGTGGCAAAGTGTAAACTAAAGTGTACACCATAGTGTAGATGTCACAAGGTCCTTATGGATTGAACTTTGCTATTTGTACACAGATTTCTGACACGTTGTTTGACACTTGCATTGTTATCAAGTGTCAATTGGATGGGAATACTGTTTGAAATTTAAACTGTCCAATAGGGCAACCACACGTGGCAAAGTGTAAACTAAAGTCTACACCGTAGTGTACATATAGCAAGGTTCTTACGGATTCAACTTTTAAACTGTCCTACAAGGTAATGACACATGGCAAAGTGTAAACTAAAGTGTACACCATAGTGTATATATCGCAAGGTTCTTAGAGATTGAACTTTGCTATTTGTACACTAATATTTGACACATTATTTGACACTTGCATTGTTGTCATGTATCAATTGGTTGAAAAATTGTTCGAAATTTAAACTATCCAACCGGGTAATATCACGTGGCAAAGAGTAAACTAAAGTATACACCATAGTGTACATGTCGCAAGGTTCTTACCTATTGAACTTCGCTATTTGTACACTAATTTTTAACACGTTATTGAGCACTTGCATTGTTGTCAAGTATCAACTGGATGGGAAAACAATTTGTAATTTAAACTATCTAATAGGGTAATGTCACACGGCAAAGTGTAAACTGAAATGTACACCATAGTGTACCTATAGTAATCTCCCTAATGATTGAACTTTTCTAATTCTACACTGATTTTCAATACGTTGTTTGACACTTGCATCGTTGTCAAGTGTCAATTGGATGAGAAATCTACCGGAAATTTAAATTGTCCAACATGGTAATGTCACGTGGTAAAGAATAAACGAAAGTGTACAACAAAGTGTACATGTGGCAAGGTCCTTACCGATTGAACTTTACAATTTGGACACTCATTTTCGAAACGTTGTTTGACACTTGCATTGTTGTCAAGTGTAAATTCGAAGGGAAAACTATTTAAAATTTAAACTGTCCAACAGGGTAATGTCACATGGAAAAGTGTAAACTAAAGTGTACACCATAGTGTACATGTGGCAAGGTCCTTAAGGATTGAACTTTATCATTCGTACACAGATTTTCGACACATTGGTTGACACTTGCATTTTTGTCAGGTGTCTATTGCATGGACAAACTATTTGAAATTTAAAGTCTCAAACAGGGTAATGACACGTGGCAATGTGTAAACAAAAGTGTACACCGTAGTGTAAATGTCGCAAGGTTCTTACCGATTGACCTTTGTTATTTGTACATTGATTTTTGACACGTTGTTTGACACTGCATTGTTGTCAAGTGTCAATTCGATGGGGAAACTATATGAAATTTAAACTGTCCAACAGGGTAATGACATGTGATAAACTAAAGTGTACACCATAGTATACGTGTCGCAAGGTTCCTATCGATTGAACTTTGCTATTTGTACAATGATTTTTGACACGTTGTTTAACACTTGCATTGTTGTCAAGTGTCAATTGGATGGGAAAACTGTTTGAAATTTAAATGGTCCATAATGGTAATGTCACGTGGCAAAGAGTAAACTAAAGTGTACACCATAGTGTACATGTGGCAATGTCCTTACCGATTGAACTTTACTATTTGTACACTAATTTTTGACACTTGCATTGCTGTCAAATGTCCGTTGATGGGAAAACTATTTGAAATTTTAATTGTTCAACAGGGTAATGTCACGTGGCAAAGTGTAAACTAAAATGTACACCATAATGTACATGTAGCAAGATCCTTAGCGATTGAACTTTGCTATTTGTAAACTAATTTTTGACATGTTGTTTGACACTTGCATTGTTATCAAGTGTCAATGGGATGGGAAAAATGTTTGAAATTTAAATTGTCAAATAGGATAATGACATGTGGCAAAGTTTAAACTAAAGCGTACACAATAATGTATATGTAGTAAGGTTCTTACCGATTGAACTTTGCCATTTGTACACTGATTTTTGACACGTTGTTTGACACTTGCATTATTGCCAAGTGTTAACTAGATGGGAAAATCTGTTTGAAATTTAAATTGTCCACCATGGTAATGTCACGTGGCAAAGAGTAAACTAAAGTGTACACCATAGTGTATATGTCGCAGGGTTCTTATCGCTTGAACTTTGCTATTTGTAAACTAATTTTTGACACATTTTCTGACACTTGCATTGTTGTCAAGTGTCAATTGGGTGGGAAAACAATTTGTAATTTAAATTGTCCAACAGGGTAATGTCACGTGACAAAGTGTAAACTGAAGTGTACATCATAGTGTACATGTAGCAATGTCCGTACCGATTGAACTTTGCTATTTGTACACTAATTTTCAACATGTTGTTTGACAGTTGCGTTGTTGTCAAGTGTCAATTGGATAGGAAAACTTTTTGAAATTTATATTGTCCAACATGGTAATGTCACGTGGGAAAGAGTAAACTAAGTGTACACCATAGTGTACATGTTGCCAGGTCCTTACCAATTCAACTTTATTATTTGTATACTAATTTTCGACACGTTGTTTGACACTTGCATTGTTGTCAAGTGTCAATTGAATTGGAAAACTATTTGAAATTTAAACTATCCAACAGTGTAATGTCATGTGACAAAGTGTAAACTAAAGTGTACACCATACTGTACACGTGGCAAGGTCCTTATGAATTGAATTTTGCTATTTGCACACAGATTTTTGACACGTTGTTTGACACTTACATTGTTGTCAAGTGTCAATTGGTTGGGAAAAATATTTGAAATTTAAACTGTCCAATAGGGTAATGTCACGTGGCAAAGTTTAAACTAAAGTGTGCACCATAGTGTACGTGTAGGAAGGCTCTTACTGATTGAACTTTGCTATTTGTACACTGATTTTTGACATGCTATTTGAGACTTTTATTGCTGTCAAGTGTCAACTGGATGGGAAAACTGTTTGAAATTTAAACTATCCAGCAGGGTAACGACATGTGGCAAAGTGTAAACTAAAGTGTACACCATAGTGTACATGTCGGACGATTTTTACCGATTGAACTTTATTATTTGTACTCTTATATTTTGACACGTTGTTGGATGCTTGCATTGTTATCAAGTGTAAATTGGATGAGAAAATTGTTTGAAATTTAAACTGTCTACAATGGTAATGTCACATGGCAAGGAGTAAATTAAAGTGTACACCATAGTGTAAGTGGCAAGGTCGTTGCCCATTGAACTTTACTATTTGTACACTAATTTTCAACAAGTTGTTTGACACTTGTAATGTTGTCGAGTGTCAATTCAATGAGAAAACTATTTGTAATTTAAACTGTCCAACAGGATAATGTCACGTGGCAAAGTGTAAACTAAAATGTACACCATAGTGTACATGTAGCATGGTCCTTACCGATTGAACTTTACTATTTGTAAACTGATTTTTGACACATTGTTTGACACTTGCATTGTTGTCAAGTGTCAATTGGATGGGAAAAATGTTTGAATTTTAACTGTCCAACAGGATAATGTCACATGTCAAAGTGTAAACTAAAGTGTACAACATATTGTACGTGTAGCAATGTTCATATCGATTGAACTTCGCTGGTTGAATACTGATTTTTGACATCTTGTTTGACACTTGCATTGTTGTCAAGTGTCAATTGGATGGGAAAACTATTTGAAATTTAAACCGTCCAACAAGGCAATGTCACTAGGTAAAGTGTGAGCTAAAGTGTACTTGAAGCAAGGTTCATACCGATTGAACTTTTCTATTTCTAAATTGATTTTTGACACATTGTATGACACTTGCTTTGTTGTCAAGTGTCAATTGGAAGAGAAAACTATTTGAAAGTTAAACTATCCAGTAGGGTAATGTTGCGTGGTAAAGTGTAAACTAAAGTGTACACCATAGTAACATGTAGCAAGGTCCTTACCGATAGTACTTTACTATTTTTACATTGATTTTCGACACGTTGTTTCACACTTGTATTGTTGTTAAGTGTCAATTTGATGAGAAAATGGTTTGAAATTTAAACTGTCAAACAGGGTAATGTCACGTGGCAAAGTGTAAACTAAATTGTACACCATAGTGTACATGTGGCATGGTCCTTATCGATTGAACTTTGCTATTTGTACACTGATTTTTGATACGTTATTTGACACTTGCCTTGTTGCCAAGTGTCAATTGGATGGAAAACTGTTCAAAATTTAAATTGTCCAACAAGGTACTGTCACTTTGCAAAGTGTAAACTAAAGTATACACCGTAGAGTACATGTAGTAAGGTCCTTACTAATTGAACATTGCTATTTGTAAACTAATTTTTGAAACGTTGTTTGACACTTGCATTGTTATCAAGTGTCAATTGGATGGGAAAATTTTTCTATATTTAAACGGTCCAACAGGGTAATGTCACGTGGTAAAGTGTAAACTAAAGCCTACACCATAGTATACGTGTAGCAAGGTTCTTGCCGATTGAACTTTGCAATTTGTACAATAATTTTTGACGTGTGCCTTTTTTTCAAGTATCAATTGGATGGAAAAATCATTAGAAATTTAAACTGTCCAACAGGGTAATGTCAAGTGGCAAAGTGTAAACTAAAGCGTACACCATAGTGTACGTGTAGTAAGGTTCTTACCGATTGAACTTTACAATTTGTACACTGATTTTTGACACGTTGTTTGACACTTGTATTGTTGTCAAGTCTTAATTGGATTGAAAAACTATTTGAAATTTAGGCTGCCCAACAGGGTAATGTCACATGGTAAAGTGTAAACTAAAGTTTACACCATAGTGTACATGTACAAAAGTTCTTACCGATTGAAGTTTGCAACTTGTAGACTAATTTTTGACGCGTTGTTTGACACTTGCATTGTTGTCAAGGGTCAATTGGATGGGAAAACTACTTGAAATTTAAACTGTCCAATAGGGTAATGTCACGTGGCAAAGTTTAAACTAAAGTGTGCACCATAGTGTACGTGTAGGAAGGCTCTTACTGATTGAACTTTGCTATTTGTACACTGATTTTTGACACGCTATTTGAGACTTGCATTGCTGTCAAGTGTCAACTGGATGGGAAAACTGTTTGAAATTTAAACTATCCAGCAGGGTAACGACATGTGGCAAAGTGTAAACTAAAGTGTACACCATAGTGTACATGTCGGACGGTTTTTACCGATTGAACTTTGCTATTTGTACTCTTATATTTTGACACGTTGTTTGATTCTTGCATTGTTATCAAGTGTAAATTGGATGAGAAAATTGTTTGAAATTTAAACTGTCTACAATGGTAATGTCACATGCAAGAAGTAAATTAAAGTGTACACCATAGTGTACAAGTGGCAAGGTCGTTGCCCATTGAACTTTACTATTTGTACACTAATTTTCAACAAGTTGTTTGACACTTGTAATGTTGTCGA
>NW_019267398.1:0-5783 GCF_002742605.1 Olea europaea var. sylvestris | reverse complement strand
TGTTCGTTTTTGGAGAATTGCTAGTCTTATTCGATTAGAATCGAGCCAACGAAAAGTGGTTTTCGATTTCATGATAACATCGGCTTCGTTCGTCTTTGGAAAATTGGTAGTCAAATTCGATTGGAATCGAGCCAATGAAAAATGGTTTTTGATTTCAAGATAACATCGGGTTTGTTCATTTTTGGCAAATTGCTAGTCTAATTCGATTGGAATCGAGCCAATGAAAAGTGATTTTTGATTTCATGATAACTTCGGTTTTGATCATTTTCGACGAATTACTAGTCTGATTCGATAGGAATCAAGCCAATGAAAAGTAGTTTTTATTTCAGGATAACTTCGAATTTGTTTGTTTTTGGCGAAATGCTAGTCTGATTCGATTAGAATTGAGCCAATGAAAAGTGGCTTTCGATTTCATGATAACATCGGGTTTATTCGTCTTTGGGAAATTGCTAGTCTAATTCGATTGGAATCGAACCAATGAAAAGTGGTTTTGATTTCATCATAACATCGAGTTTGTTCGTCTTTTACAAATTGCTAGTCCAATTTGATTGGAATCGAGCCAGTGAAAAGTGGTTTTTCATTTCATGATAATATCGGGTTTGTTTGTCCTTGGCAAATTGATAGTCTAATTCGATTGGAATCGAGCCAATGAAAAGTGGTTTTCGAATTCAGGATAACTTCGGGTTCGTTCGTTTTTGGAGAAATGGTTGTGTAGTTCGATTCGAATCGAGCTAGTGAAAAGTGGTTTTTAATTTCGTGATTACTTCAGGTTTGTTATTTTTGGCGAATTGCTAGTCTAATTCGATTGGAATCGAGCCAATGAAAAGTTGTTTTTTATTTCATGAAAACTTTAGGTTTGATTGTTTTCGGCGAATTGCTAGTCTAATTCGATTGGAATCGAGCCAATGAAAAGTGGTTTTGATTTCATGATAACTTCGGGTTTGTTCATTTTTTGAGAATTGCTAGTCTTATTCGATTAGAATCGAGCCAACGAAAAGTGGTTTTCGATTTCATGATAACATCGGGTTTGTTCGTCTTTGGAAAATTGCTAGTCAAATTCGATTGGAATCGAGCCAATGAAAAGTGGTTTTTGATTTCAAGATAGCATCGGGTTTGTTCATTTTTGGCGAATTGCTAGTCTAATTTGATTGGAATCGAGCCAATGAAAACTGGTTTTTGATTTCGTGATAACTTCGGTTTCGATCATTTTCGACGAATTGCTAAACTGATTCGATTGGAATCAAGCCAATGAAATGTAGTTTTTATTTCATGACAACTTCGGGTTTGTTTGTTTTTGGCGAATTGCTAGTCTAATTCGATTGGAATGGAGCTAATGAAAAGTGGTTTTTGATTTCATGATAACATTGATTTTGATCATTTTCGACGAATTGCTAGTCTGATTCGATTGGAATCGAGCCAATGAAAAGTAGTTTTTATTTCATGATAACTTCGGGTTTGTTTGTTTTTGGCGAATTGCTTGTCTAATTCGATTAGAATTGAGCCAATGAAAAGTGGCTTTCGATTTCATGATAACATCGGGTTTATTCATCTTTGGGAAATTGCTAGTCTAATTCGATTGGAATCGAACCAATGAAAAGTGGTTTTTGATTTCATGATAACATCGGGTTTGTTCGTCTTTTGCAAATTGCTAGTCCAATTCGATTGGAATCGAGCCAATTAAAAGTGGTTTTTGATTTCGTGATAACATCGGGTTTGTTCGTCTTTGGCAAATTGATAGTCTAATTCAATTGAAATCCAGCGAATGAAAAGTGGTTTTTAATTTCATGATAACTTCGGGTTTGTTCATTTTTGGCGAAATGCTAGTCTAATTGAATTGGAATCGAGTCAATGAAAAGTGGTTTTCGATTTCATGATAACTTCGGTTTTGATCATTTTCGACGAATTACTAGTCTGATTCGATTGGAATCAAGCTAATGAAAAGAAGTTTTTATTTCATGATACCTTCCGGTTTGTTTGTTTTTGGCGAATTGCTAGTCTGATTCGATTAGAATTGAGCCAATGAAAAGTGGCTTTCGATTTCATGATAACATCGGGTTTATTCGTCTTTGGGAAATTGTTAGTCTAATTCGATTGGAATCAAACCAATGAAAAGTGGTTTTGATTTCATCATAACATCGAGTTTGTTCGTCTTTTACAAATTGCTAGTCCAATTTGATTGGAATCGAGCCAGTGAAAAGTGGTTTTTCATTTCATGATAACATCAGGTTTGTTCATCTTTGGCAAATTGATAGTCTAATTCGATTGGAATCGAGCCAATGAAAAGTTGTTTTTGATTTTAGGATAACTTCGGGTTTGTTCATTTTTGGAGAAATGGTAGTGTAGTTCGATTGGAATCCAGCTAGTGAAAAGTGGTTTTTAATTTTGTGATTACTTCAGGTTTGTTCTTTTTGGCGAATTGCTAGTCTAATTCGATTGGAATCGAGCCAATGAAAAGTTGTTTTTTATTTCATGAAAACTTTAGGTTTGATTGTTCGGTGAATTGCTAGTCTAATTCGATTGGAATCGTGCCAATGAAAAGTGGTTTTGATTTCATGATAACTTCGGGTTTGTTCGTTTTTTGGAGAATTGCTAGTCTTATTCGATTAGAATCGAGCCAATAAAAAGTGGTTTTCGATTTCATGATAACATCGGGTTTGTTCGTCTTTGGCAAGTTGCTAGTCAAATTCGATTGGAATCGAGCCAATGAAAAATGAATTTTGATTTCATGATAACATCGGGTTTGTTCATTTTTGGCGAATTGCTAGTCTAATTTGATTGGAATCGAGTTCATGAAAAGTGATTTTTGATTTCATGATAACTTCGGTTTTGATAATTTTCGACGAATTACTAGTCTGATTCGATTGGAATCGAGGCAATGAAAAGTAGTTTTTATTTCATGATAACTTAGAGTTTATTTGTTTTTGGCGAATTGCTAGTCTGATTCGATCAGAATTGAGCCAATGAAAAGTGGCTTTCGATTTCATGATAACATCGGGTTTATTCGTCTTTGGGAAATTGCTAGTCTAATTCGATTGGAATCGAACCAATGAAAAGTGGTTTTCATTTCATCATAACATCGGGTTTGTTCGTCTTTTACAAATTGCTAGTCCAATTCGATTGGAATCGTGCCAGTGAAAAGTGGTTTTTCATTTCATGATAACATCGGGTTTGTTCGTCTTTGGCAAATTGATAGTCTAACTCGATTGGAATCGAGCCAATGAAAAGTGGTTTTTGATTTCAGGATAACTTCGGTTTGTTCGTTTTTGGAGAAATGGTAGTTTAGTTCGATTGGAATCGAGCTAGTGAAAAGTGGTTTTTAATTTCGTGATTACTTCAGGTTTGTTCTTTTTGGCGAATTGCTAGTCTAATTCGATTGGAATCGAGCCAATGAAAAGTTGTTTTTTAATTCATGAAAACTTCAGGTTTGATTGTTTTCGGTGAATTGCTAGTCTAATTCGATTGGAATCGAACCAATGAATAGTGGTTTTGATTTCATGATAACTTCGGGTTTGTTCCATTTTGGAGAATTGCTAGTCTTATTCAATTAGAATCGAACCAACGAAAAGTGGTTTTCGATTTCATGATAACATCGAGTTTGTTCGTCTTTGGAAAATTGCTAGTCAAATTCGATTGGAATCGAGCCAATGAAAAATGGTTTTGATTTCAAGATAACATCGGGTTTGTTCATTTTTGGCGAATTGCTAGTCTAATTCGATTGGAATCGAGCCAATGAAAACTGGTTTTTGATTTCATGATAACTTCGGTTTCGATCATTTTCGACGAATAGCTAAACTGATTCGATTGGAATAAAGCCAATGAAATGTAGTTTTTATTTCATGGCAACTTCAGGTTTGTTTATTTTTGGCGAATTGCTAGTCTAATTCGATTGGAATGGAGCTAATGAAAAGTGGTTTTTGATTTCATGATAACATTGATTTTGATCATTTTCGACGAATTGCTAGTCTGATTCAATTGGAATCGAGCCAATGAAAAGTAGTTTTTATTTCATGAGAACTTCGGGTTTGTTTGTTTTTGGCGAATTGCTAGTCTAATTCGATTAGAATTGAGCCAATGAAAAGTAGCTTTCGATTTCATGATAACATCGGGTTTATTCGTCTTTGGGAAATTGCTAGTCTAAATCGATTGGAGCCGAGCCAATGAAAAGTGGTTTTTGATTTCCTGATAACTTTGGGTTTGATCATTTTCGACAAATTGCCAGTCTAATTCGATTGGAATCGAGCCAATGATAAGTGGCTTTTGATTCCGTGGTAACATCGGGTTTGTTCGTCCTTGGCAAATTGCTAATCTAATTCGATTGGAATCGAGCCAATGAAAAGGGGTTTTGATTTCATCATAACTTCGGGTTTGTTAGTTTTTGGCGAATTGCTGGCCTTATTCAATTCGAGTCGAGGCAATGAAGAGTGGCTTTCGATTTCATGATAACATCGGGTTTGTTCGTCTTCGATAAATTGCAAGTCTAATTCGATTGGAATCAAGTCAATAGAAAGTGGTTTTTGATATCAAGACAACTTTATGTTCGATCGTTTTTGGCAAATTACAAGTCTAATTCAATCAGAATCGAGCCAATAAAAAGTGGTTTTTGAATTCATGATAGCTTCGGGTTTGTTCGTTTTTGGCAAATTGCTAGTCTAATTAGATTGGAATCGAGCCAATGAAAAGTGGCTTTCGATTTCATGATAACTTTGGGTTTGTTCGTTTTTGGAGAAATGCTAGTCTAATTCAATTGCAATCGAACTAATGAAACGTGGTTTTTGATTTCATGATAACTTCAGGTTTGTTCATTTTTTGCGAAATGCTGGTCTAATTCGATTGGAATCGAGCTAATGAAAAGTAGCTTTTGATTTCATGATAACTTCGGGTTTCTTCATTTTCGGCGAATTGCTAGTCTAATTCGATTGGAATCGAGCCAATGAAAAGAGGTTTTTGATTTCAGGATAGCTTCAGGTTTGATCGTTTTCTATGAATTGCTAGTCTAATTCGACTGGAATCGAGCCAATAAAAAGTGGTTTTTGATTTCATGATGACTTCGGGTTTGTTCGTTTACGACGAATAGCTAGTCTTATTCGATTAGAATCGAGCAAATGAAAAGTGGTTTTTGATTTCATGATAACTTCGAGTTTGATCATTTTCGGCTTATTGCTAGTCCAATTCGATTGGAATCGAGCCAATTAAAAGTAGTTTTTGATTTCATGATAACATCGGTTCTGTTCATTTTTGGCAAGTTAAATTCGATTGGAATCGAGCCAATGAAAAGTGGTTTTGATTTCATGATATCTTTGGGTTCGTTCATTTTTGGCAAATTGCTTGCCTTATTCAATTAGAATCGAGCCAATGAAATGAGGCTTTCGATTTTATGATAACATCGGGTTTGTTCGTCTTTGGGAAATTGCTAGTCTAATTAGATTGGAATCGAGCCAATAGAAAGTGGTTTTTGATATCAAGACAACTTTTGGTTTGATCGTTTTTGGCAAATTGCTAATCTAATTCGATTGGAATCGAGGCAATAAAAAGTGGTTTTTGATTTCATGATAACTTCGGGTCTGTTCATTTTTGGCGAACTGCTAGTCTAATTAGATTGGAATCGAGCCAATGAAAAGTGGCTTTCGATTTCATTATAAATTCGGGTTTGTTCATTTTTGGAGAAATGCTATTCTAATACGACTGGAATACAACCAAGGTTTGTTCATTTTTGGCGAATTACTAGTCTAATTAGATTGGAATCAAACCAATGAAAAGTGGCTTTCGATTTCATGATAACATTG
>NW_019267397.1:0-5783 GCF_002742605.1 Olea europaea var. sylvestris | reverse complement strand
GAATCTATACAAGCATTTAGATACAAAAAGAATATTCTGATCTAACAGAATTTGCCATGTGCTCTAACTGCATTTATTCCACCATGCACCACCAATTCTGTTAGGCTGCTGTTGCTGATTGTTGCTCCTTCTTGTCATGTTGGTTCAAATATTCTAACTAACACTAGTCTTTCTATTTATGTTTTTTGAATAGAAAGGCATCTATAAGGCCTAATTTTGAATGGTCGTGCTCTCTTTTTTAACAGAATATGATGGTCATGAGATCTAGGAGGTGGCAACCCTATTGGTTCTTAAAATACCTCTGTATATTGGCTAATAACCTCAGTGATTTGGGATGGATCTTTTTCTTTCCCTTTCTCCATGATATTATACAAATGTCCAGCCACTCCATAATTGTATCTTTTAAACAAATTCTCCATTTTTTCTACTTCCATAGTTTTAACCCGGGGTTTTGAGCCTTCACTCCTCAAGATGATGTCTTTCTACTGGTATTTTAACTTCACATATCATTTACCTTTGAAGGTCAAATTTACTCGTCCAATTTACCCCTAATACCATATCACTACCTCCTAACTTCAAAGTTCTCAATTTATACTGGAACTCCCAATTATGAACCTTCCATACCAATGGTTAATTCAAAGCCTTACTCTCCAACTTTTTACCATTAGCCACTCTCATTGTCATGGTTTTGGTTTCCTCAGTAGCGTAATACAGCTCCTTAGCCAGTCTCTCATCTATGAAACTATGTGTGATTCCACTATCTATTAAAATAGATATCCTCTTTCCCTTTAAAATTGCAGAAATTCTGATAGTTTTATACCCTGAATTTCCTGATAAAGTAGTGATAGAAATCTCCATAAGGCTTGGTATATGAACTTGATTTTCAGTTAGCAACTTTCGGTTACCAACCAAAATATGTTTTCCATCTACAAAGTCATGACTCTCAACCTATTGAATATCAACATCTTGTGGTTTAACCTCACCCTCAATTTCAGTCTCTCCTTGCCTTTCGCTTTCACTTTCATCTACAGGTTCTAGTCCCCCGTCTCCTTCATCATCCTGTTGTTCCACCTTAGGGCAGATGTAGCCTTAATAATTTCAGTATTCATATCAAATCTCTTACATAACTCTGTAGAGAAGATTCTTCAATCTGCATTAGGATTGCTTGCAATGAATACATAAAACCATATATCAGCCTTCCCTTTCAAATACATCTTTGCAACTCCCAATCTAAGTTCATCAGAAATTTGATGGAGTTGAAAATATTCCATAGCTTTCCTCAGCCATTCCTTGGGTTGTTCTTCCCCAAATCGGGAGGAAATCAATTCTAGGAAATCTACCATTTCCCTTGATTTTCCCTTTAGTAAAAACACTATTCTCATTACTACTAGCCCATTGTGTAGTTATCACACTCCCAAAACTGAAATTAACATTAGGTCTCTCTATTCCTTTACTTTTTTATTCAATTTTAAGATTTGAAGACATTTGGGCTATCATGGTCACCAGCTTTTCATGTTTCGGATTCATATCCAATAAAACATCTTCCATTTTCTTTTGCCTATGACTAAATGCCTGGGGATTTTGATTTGTGGACTCCAGTTTGTTCTCTAATCTATTGGTAACAACTTTAAAGCATGTAGCCAGATCCTCTATCTCCAAATCCAGCTTCATCAAATGCCCATCTATAGTTTTTGCTTGTGAATCCATAGCTTATGAATTCCTAGTCTTATACGCCCGCTCGGATATGGAACTCAGCTTTGATTCTCAGTGCAACCGTCATTTCGATGACTGAATGTTCCAGTTGTAATCAGCTTAAATGATAACCAAATTGAAATGAAAATAGAATTGGGGAGAGGGTAGAAGAGAAAATTCGAAGGTGATGAGCAAAGCTGTTGAATGATTTCAATAAAGTTTAATGAACATTTTAGATTACAAACGCTACCCTTCATTTCCCTAATTCTACATCAATAGTCTTCCAATACAGAGAAAATGCATATCTTCAGACAAAATGCAAAAGGCGTGTTTTAACTAACTTAATACAACTTGATGAAGACAAAACAGTGTTGTTAGGTTGTAAGTAAATTTGAGTCGTTTCTCAATTTGAATTTCCATTATTTCCATTGGTTGTCTTTTTTCCAGTTTTCTCCCATTTCTTCCTATCTGATCTTAATTTCTTTCTCCCCCATTGATTCTCCACGCGACACATTTTCCAATACAACTTTACTTTATAAGTTGTAGAAAATTCCTATGATTTAGTGAGGAAGGAGATTTATCTTTACCTTTGAAGGTACAACTTTGAAATGCTTAGCATCGAACACTTTTTACCAAAGTCATTATATGCAAATGATTTTTTAAAGTTCCACTTCTGATACTGTATGCATAACCTTTTCAATAAGTTGAGACGGTATGATTAAAATATTGAATTGAGCTACTTGTAGCTTCTTGTTTGACATTCCCTCTATGTGGCACAATCTAGGTAGTGATATAAAAGATTATTGGGAAAATCAAAGGATATGATGCTGCCATGTGGAAAAATGTCAAGAAAGATGTAAACATTGATATATATGTAGCAAAACTGTAAAATGATTAGCTCTTGTCACACACATAATATGATATATTGAACTAGCATGAGCAAGAAATGTACACTTATTTTTATTTATTTATTTATTTTTTTGGCTTTCCCTATCGCTGGATACTCTTTAAGCTTTAGTAGATGAAGCCCTAATTTCTAGAGATGAAATTGGAGGATATTGCATGGTTGGAATTGAAGACTAGTTTTCAATCAATTCATCATGAAGTGTACTTTGGCTAGATTGATCAATCTTTATAACGATTGAAACAATGTCTTTCTTAAAAACCCTGAGGGCCTCCCACCGCCCCGCCCCTGAAGTATCGTGAGGGAGGTAAATCGCAAGATGTACCCTAACAGATCAGGGAATAAGAGTTTGCATGTACACTGGTGTCCACAAAGAGTATAATTTCATATCTCAGGAATCGAACCCTCACACTTCAGCTGTCAGCAAGGCTAAGACTGTAGAACTCCAAATAATTCTAGACACCTCAGTGGCACTAAAACATGAATATTGGATGACTAAAGTATACTTCAGATTTTTAGTCTAATTTGAGACCCATTTTCGACATAGGAAACATTTGATTTGGAAAATGATATCTAAATAAAAGTTGTATCTCTTTAAGTTAGCTTTCCAACTCACTTTGAATTACCTCAATTGG
Source organism: Olea europaea var. sylvestris (assembly GCF_002742605.1). Classification (NCBI taxonomy): domain Eukaryota; kingdom Viridiplantae; phylum Streptophyta; class Magnoliopsida; order Lamiales; family Oleaceae; genus Olea; species Olea europaea. The sequence continues at coordinate 2,552 of NW_019267397.1, read as the reverse complement.
ATATTGGGAGAAGAAGTTATGATAGAAACACTGAAGGCTATGTAGTGTCAACCGAACTACAACCGGTCGACCGAAACTGCCTGAAATGAAAATTCTCATTTTTCTCTAGAATTTAAATATTTATTTTCATCAATTATTTTCTCAAAGGGCCATCCACGTTTTTGACAATAAAAACCCCACTAAATTGAACCATTTAACCTCAAACTTAAATGGCACCCATGTTTTCTCTCTTAAATGAAATTTGACCCTTCATTTGCTTTCAGTTATGGAATATTTACCTATAAATAGAGACCTCATTTCACTCATTTTTTCTCACACCAAAAGCAAGAGCTTTTACATACTAAAGAAAGAGTTTCCAAGAGAGAAAAAGAGAGGGAGGAAAACTATTTTTCCTAGAAGTTTAAGAATTATTTTCAAGCATCAATTCTCAACGGTTTTCAAACATCCAAGGAGTACATTTCTTTCAACATCCAAGTTTCATCGAAGTTTTCAATCCAAGTTTTCAAAGTTTCAAAAGCATCAATCAAGGTAGGTAGATGTACAATGTGTTTAATCGTGTTAAGTTATAAGTTTCGATTCATGTTAATGTTTGTATGTCAAATGGTACTCCGATACGGCATACCCCTCTATGTTGAAGAAATGTTTGTATGTCAAATGGTGCTCTCGGGTACGGCATACCTCTTCATGTCAAATGGTGCCCTCGGGTACGACATGTATGAAAAGTTATAAAGTTAATATTTTGAAATGTATAGCTTGACCAGAAATGCACCTATGACACCTATTGAGTTTTTCAACTCACGGGTTTAATCCCATCTCTACAGATTGAAGGAATTCTACCTCGGGCATGGATGGAGGAGAAGATGGAGAGTGATGCAATGAGCCCATGGAAATCCGGTGAATAAGTGATTTGGATTTATTTTTATGAAATGTTTTCCAATTTTATTTCTTTAAAGTTTTGAATAACGCAGAATGCGAGAACAAGTTATGTTTTCTTCAAATAAATTACATTTTGTTATTTTGAAAAATGATTCAATGTTTTTATTTAAAGTATTTGAAATATTGTTATTTAAATTATTATCCGAAGATGTAAGCTTCCGCTAAAACGTATACACTTGTTACTAAACCACCGGCTAAGCTAAGTAAAGTAAGTAGCGTTCCGATCCACTAGGGGTCGAGGCGTTACAGCGTGGTATCAGAGTACGGTTTAGTCGGTTCTGTAGACCAAGTATATTTAAAAAAAAACGGTTTAGCCGGTTTTGTAGACCAAGTATATTTTTTTTAAAAACAAAAGGAAAATGAAAAGTTCAAGGTATTCGATGGCATCGTGCATCCAACTATCAATCTCATCCTATGGTCCAGATATGTTCATGTTTAAAGTTAATGATTATGTTTACGCTATGATGCTTTGATATGATTTATAGATGTGTTATTTAAAGATATGTAATGGACTTGGGCAAAATCTAAGGGCCTAAAGGGAATTGCATGATATGAAAGTTTAAATATTTGCAGATTTTCTTTAAGCAAAGAAAAAGTATGATGTATGTGAAAATGCAATAGATATGGCTCATAGAACGGCTAGGGTATATAGAGAAGCATTGAACTGTAGAATTGCTATCCATTCCTATGAAAACTATGTAAATGATTCGACCCGACCGCTTAGCGAACATGTGTATGACATTTATGAGAGATGCATGACGGTGGTTAATGCTGGTATGGAGATCACGCATATTGAGGCCATAAGTAACCTCATACACTCCCTCCCACCTCAATGGGGAATATGGGAGTCATGATTAGGGATGAAATGTTAGAAGGCAACCCAAACCTATTCGAGTTTGAGAGATATTGCCATGCCCTGATTGATTTGTGGGATGATGTAATCCATGAGGAGCCTGAGGATGAACCTTTGGCTGAGGAAGAAGATCCCGAAGAAGAACCTGAGGATGATTTAGGGAATGATCCTGAGCTTGAGCCACAGTTTGAGATGGACATAGAGTCCGGACCTGAGGCGGAAGACTCCTCCGAAGATGAAGCTCCACCAAAGAAGATTCGTAGAACTTATAGGGATTAGATTTAAATCCTTGTAATAGCTTCCCTTATGTCAAGAAATAAAATACTATCTTCTTTGCTTTATTATTCGAAGAGTGAAACTAATAAGAACCATATGTTTTGTCTAAAGGAAATGGCCCGCACAAACCAAAACTTAATAAGAGACCTCCTCCAAGCGGTTCAAGACCTAGGCAGGCAAAACCCGAACCAAGCTCAACCCCTACCACTAGCTCCTAATGTTCCAAACCATGCTTCAGTGGTCGAACAATTTCGAAGGGACAAGCCCCCTACCTTCAACGGAGCAGCTGATCCACTTGCAGCCGAGGAGTGGCTTCGCAAGTTGGAGCGTATATTCCGATTGATAAGGTGCACAGATGCTCAGAAAGTCCAGTGTGCTGAGTTCATGTTCTCCGATGATGTAAATCACTGGTGGGACTCAATGTCAAGGACAAGGACCCCTGAGCAACAAGCAGAATTGACTTGGGAGCAATTCAAAGGGGAAGTAA
>NW_019267396.1:0-5783 GCF_002742605.1 Olea europaea var. sylvestris | reverse complement strand
GGTACCTTTGAAAGAGATCACCCAAAAAAGTGTTATAGAGTTCATCCGTGATCACATTATTTATAGGTTTGGAATTCCACAAAGAATAATGGTAGATCACGGAACATCTTTGAATGGGGATCAAGTAAACAAATTTTTGAACGAGTTTGGGGTTAAATTAGTAAACTCCACACCATACTACGCGCAATCCAACGGACAAGCGGAATCTTCTAAAAAGATTCTAAAAAGTATCATCAGAAAGATGATAGATGAAAATGCCAGAAATTGGCACGAATGTCTGAACAAAGCCTTATGGGCTTATAGGACATCACCACGGTCAAGTACCAAGGTTACTCCTTTCCAACTTGTTTATGGACAGGAGGCCGTTTTGCCTATGGAAATCAACGTGCAATCGATCAGAGTGTGCTTACAGCATAAGTTGAATGATGATGAGTATGCCGAATCACTAGTTCAAAATTTATTGGGGTTAGACGAATTAAAATTGGACGTCTTAGATAGATTACAAGTGCAAAAACAAAGAATGGCTAAGTTTTATAATAAAAAAGTCATAGCCAAGTCGTTCAGCCTGGGTGAACTAGTTTGGAAGAAGATACTCCCTTTGGATAGCAAAAATCCAAAGTACGGGAAGTGGTCGCCCAATTGGGAAGGACCATACAAAATAAACAGTGTGTTGCCCAATGGAGCGTATCACCTGGAAGATTTAGAGGGCACCAAGCACGTGAGATTCATTAACGACAAATATTTAAAGAAAGATGTTCCTTCTTTATGGGAATGTGAACAAATAAGAGCATAATAAAAATATGTTGAACGATTAAAGGATAACAAAGTCAGAGCGAAATACGTTCAAATGAAGTCCTTTATTATCAAACGTTCATTGCAAAATGTAAAAAATACAAATAATGGATGCTCTACAAAATACAATTAAAAGTAAGCTAATCTCCCGGTTGATCGCTGAGTAAACCTCTCACCACCTTCCTAAATGCATCACTGCAATGGCGAGTAAAGAGGCTGAGAAGCACTCTTAGCAAGCAAAGTGGCCCGCAAGCATCCCAAAAATTGCCTTCTATCATCGACTCCTTGTAAAAGACAAAGAGACGATGGGAAGAATTTTGGTGGTAAAAACTTCGCTGTAGGCCAGAAAATATTTCCTATACCTCCCACACCAAAAGTGACATCAAGGTAAATAGTAAAATGGGCGGACTAAACAGTCCATTTTCAAATCAGATTGATTGTCAAAATGCTAAGCAATGGCAGCAAATTAGTTTCAAAGAAGAAAAAGAAGATGAAGATGGAAGATGGAAAATGCGGAGCATTTATAGGGGGTGGAGATGAAGAGACAGAATATGAGCAGTCACATTTTGCCTAGTAAATGGAATTAAATAGCCCAAAGCCTTGGGAAAGGTGGTGGAAATATTAAAAGAAAACGGGCAAGATTTTTCAGCACAAAGCAGTTAAATGCTTGAAGAATTGACGATTAAAAAGCAAACGTCAAATAAATACACAAGAAATTAGAATATATGTTCATTAGTGATGGACAAAAAATTACAAAGGGAAAATCAAATTACAAAAGAAAAAGGCATCATGTGTCTTAACTACAGTCCACCCCACACTGAACGAATTCGTTCCCTGAGTTTTTCCCAATCCTCGTTCTGCCGAGAGGAACTGATGTTCAATTCAGCCGCGACATCATCATCAACTTCCAACTTCTTGTACTGCTCGACCAAGGACTTAGTTCGCTCAACTCCCTGAGAAGCGTTGCACTTTTTAGCAGCCATTCTCGCCCTGCAGTCATCCATTTTGGCTTGAAGTTCCTTCATCTGAGCAGCCAAATTAACCATTAAAGAGTCTTCAACCATGACTTCGGAAGAGATTTCTTTCAACTCGTCCTCGGCCTTGTTAATCTCCGTACGCAAAGACTCTTTCTCAGCTACGGCTCGAAGATATTGAGTACGTTTGGCCTTTAGTTCAGCATTCTTGGCCAGCAAAGAAAGGACCTCGGAGTGGATAACCTTCAACGTCGCTTTAAAATCGGCAGAAAGATTGAGCGACGGAAGCGTCAATGCTTGCTCCAACTTCGCACTCAAGTGCTCAAGTGTATCCTTGTGTCTGGCGGCACTGGCCCTTCCAATATCCATATCCATGAAGGATACGTACTCAAGTATCGAATCCTTGAGGAACTTCAAATCTTCCTCTGAAGAAGCAGCAGGATGATCAGATGGAGCAAGGCGAGATGTCTGGACTTGCCCCCAGGAAGCGAACAAGTCTTGGATAGAACGCACAATCCTGTCAGCATCCTGCGAAGTAGGTTGTCAATGTTAAAGGTCCTCACTACAACGAACAAGATAGAAATAGAAGTGGAGCAAAGATTACCTCATCAACAATCGTGGAAGATGACATGCCCTCAGCCAAGCTTGCCACCAACGACTCCTCCATTCGCGAGGACTTCCCCTTGTCTGAGCGAGAAGATGTTGCCACAACGGACGGACTCATGGGAGTATCTACAGAACTCAAGAGCAACAAATTAGAAACCAACAGCACAAGCAAAGGTAAGACATCAAAAGACTGAATTACCTTCTGCTTCAATGTTTGGAGGGTTGATATCCTGGTGAGAAGATGGTTCATCCATGGGTTGTGATGAGGATTCTGGGACTGAAGATGTCTCTTTAAGAGTAGCCCTTTCATCAACCGGTTTAGATGAAGTAGCCTCAGCAGAGGATGATGGAACAGGAATTGTCGATGCCAAAACCTTTGAAGGAGAGGCTGAGCTTTTATGAGAAGTCCAAAAGATCATCAGCACACAGAAAAGTTTCAAATGTAGAAAAGTATACTTGTAAGTAAACCAATTTAATTACCTTCCTCCTGATGATAAGAGGGGCATCATCATCGTCATCAACATCATCCTCCAGAATGGGAGATGCTGAGGCTGGCCGTTTGTGGCTTGGAGCACTCTTGGCCGTAGTAGGCTTGGCAGGGAGAGAAGAAGATGGACGAGCAGACTGTTTAGTGCGACGAGAAGGAGAAGGACTCCGAATGGACAAGAGAGTGACTAAAACAGGAGGAGGGGAAGAAATGCTCGGTTGGTCTAATGAATGAAAGGCACGAGTGGCGTCAGTCGTAAATAATCTGCGCTTCACTGACGGCCAGAGCTGTTCAAAAAGAGGGTGAATGACGTGGCTAGAATTGAAAGGGGCTAATGAAAAATGGCTGGTTAAAAGAAGATTACGAGCATCTATAGCCTCTGCCTCCGCCTTAGTAATGGTATAAAAACGGTCAACTAAGTTTTTTGAATAGCAAGGAGGAACAGGCCAAGTTTGGCCAAAACCAAGCTGACGAGCAAAAAATTGGGGAGCATAAATCTCTACCCCCACTTTGGCATTGGTCCCAGTTAGAATATCATGAAATAGCTCCCTTCCGATTAAAAACTGGCTCCAAATGAGCAGGGAGGTGCTCGCGCTATCTATAGTGGAAGGGGGATGTACATAGTTTGGAGTCAAAAAAGGAGGAAAAGGAAAAAAGGAAGGGATTGAATCCAAGAAATAAAAGAATGAAAAAATGTCCCTTCTGGACATATTTACAGGAGCTACGGGCTCCATGGCTAGCCCATAACAGCTAGCAGAAGAGCGAGAAATGGATGGAGCACCAAGCAATGGAAAATAGGATCTCAACCACAGTTGAGTGAACCAAAGGGGTCCACTGCCAGTGGGAGATGCACCATTCTTCAATTGAGCTTGAAGAGAGGCCATGCCTCTATAAAGGGTAGCAAAAAACAAAGAACATTAATTCAAAGGCCTGCCACGCGCCAATTCGTGCGCTATAGGTAAATAACTCAGGGAGGGCTTTATGCTTGGCACGCACAAAACATATTTACAAAGCCAAACTAAAAGGAAGGCCACTCGCTCAGTATGGGAAGGCTCAGCACTCGAATGATTGTGGAGGGTCTGCAGGCTTGAATAAGAATCAGTGTAGTTTTTACCAAACTTTGGGGCGCCACCAGAAACTAAGATACCTGGAAAAATGGTATCGCCCAAAGGTGGTAGATTCACCAGGGCCCCAACATCCCTTAAGGTAATGGACATGGGGCCACGAGGGAAAATAAAAGTGTTATACTCAGGGGACCAAAAACTCAAAGCAATCGAAAAGAGTGCTAAATCAAAAGTAGGGGCGAATAGAGATTTCTAACAAATCAGAAATCCTAGCGCTATCAAAAAGTGCCTTAGTAGGACCATGACCCACAAGGCGAGCATGCCACCTACGGAAAGCTACATCAGATTTAGGCCAAGTGTAAATACCTCTTTTGCGAAGTGGCCCCAGTGGTAGAGAGTTCAGAAATGGAGGGCCCTGAGTGCAAGGAAACAGCTGACCTACCGCCGCCTGTTCAACTGCCTCTGCATTGTTGAAGAAAGGACCCAAGTAGAACTCATTACGTCCAACGTCGGCGGGTGCGAGAAAACTCGGAGTTATATATGGACGACTCAGGAGTTTCTGAAAGTCATCGAAACTAAAGGAGTCGCTAGCTTGAGATTGTGAAGTAGCCATTTGAGATGGAACGAAATTTTGCAGGGTTACGTAGTAGGGAAGCAAAAGGTGAACAGTAAATCTTGAGAGAGACGCGAAAAATTTGAGGCATGATTTAGTGGTGCAGTGAAATGGCGTGTTTGGAGGTTATAAGGGTTTGCAAAACGACGCACCTTTTTCAAGTTATAGAAGGAAACAATGATTGAAATTCTTGGGAATTTCGAATGTTGCTGGAAACACAAAGTGAATATGGCAAAATTTAATAATTATTATTAATTCTGCCATATTGGGAGGTAATTGTTGACACATAAAAATTCAGCCCAAATCGAACAGCCCAAGGAGTGAAGCCCAATTGGAGGATCCCCAAATCAGATAACCCAAAGAACGAAGCCCAATCGCATAAATCAAGATGAAGGCTCAAATAAGGAGGCCCAAGAACGCGGTAACGCCATCGCCCAAGTTTGCAAGTCGCCCAGAATCTGAGCGACTGGAGTGTCATACAGTCGCCCAGAGTTGTTACTCCATTCTCGCCCAAACCTTCAAGTCGCCCAAGGTCTTAACAAACATAAAGCGTCACGCTTATCAAGAAGTGCAGTTATCAAAGCAGTTATTAGAGCAGCCCTATCACGTTCCATGATTCAAAAAATTCAATCGAAAGCGGTTGAACGATGAAAAGTAATGGTAGCAGTTAAAGGAGTCAGTTTTCGTGACAAGTTGGCCATTACGAAGAAAGTGGGCAGTTATAGGACGATCAAGCAGTTTTTAGGGCGGTTGATTACAGAGAGATCGTCCATGAAGTATAAAAGGAGGAAAGGACATAGAAGCAAAGCACCGAATCGAAAACTCTCGAACAGAGAATATGTAATTTTCATTTCCTTAGTTTTTAGACTTAAACACTTTTCTTTCAGTAACTCGTGTGCTTGCGCCCCTTGGAGGCACGTTGTTTTTCATTTCCAATTGTAAAGTCATCGCCAATAAAAGAACACCCCTTTTTGAGACTTTCTCTCAAGAGATTTGTCCCTTACACAATCGTCCGATCCTTTTTAATTGTTAGCGACTAACCCATGCGAAACAGTTTTATTTATTTATTTATTCTGGAATCAATTGATAAATAGTATATTGCCTGAAAGTATTTAGCTGCACATTGAATTATGTATTACATTTTATATTTGCTACCTACAAGAATAAAACCAGGGTTGACTCAGGATTATGGTTCATCTAAGGCAAGAGAGAATTATGTAAAAAATAATTGGGTTTGAATTAAAAAT
>NW_019267395.1:0-5785 GCF_002742605.1 Olea europaea var. sylvestris | reverse complement strand
TGGTGCGATTTTGCTTTGTTATTTTTTCTGTCCAACACTTCTTCAACCTGACATAATTAATAAGGAAATTAATTATTCGGAGGTCCAAATGAAGGAATTTGACTAAAATCCCGTGATCCAGTGTCTGTGCCCCGAGTCCAATTTTGGGGGTCGTTTCCAATCAACCTGCCAAATTTCGACCCATTCCGACATCGTCGCGACAAATGACAAAATTGCCCATGGTGCGATTTTGCTTTGTTATTTTTTCTTCCCAACACTTCTTCAACCTGACATAATTAATAAGGAAATTAATTATTCGGAGGCCCAAACGAAGGAATTTGGCTAAAATCCAGTGATCCCGGGTCTGTGCCCCGAGCCCAATTTCGCAGGCCGTTTCCAATCAACCTGCCAAATTTCGACCCATTCCGACATCGTCGCGACAAATGACAAAATTGCCCTGGCTGTGGTTTTTCTTTGTTAATTTTCTTCCCAACACTTCTTCAACCTGAAATAATTAATACGAAAATTAATTATTCGGAGGCCTAAAACGAAGGAATTTGGCTAAAATCTCGTGATCCCGGGTCTGTGCTCCGAGTCCAATTTCGCGGGTCGTTTTCAATCAACTTGCCGAATTTCAGCCCATTTCAACACCGTCGCGATAAATGACAAAATTGCCCCTGGTGCGGTTTTGGTTTGTTAATTTCTATCCAGCACTTCTTCAACCTGACATAATTAATACGAAAATTAATTATTCGGAGGCCCAAACGAAGGAATTTGGGTATAATCCCGTGATCCCGAGTTTGTGCCTAAAGTCCGATTTCGCGACCCGTTCCCAATCAACCTGCCAAATTTCGGCCCATTCCGACACCGTCGCGACAAATGACAAAATTGCCCTTGGTACGGCTTTGCTTTGTTAATTTTCTGTCCAACACTTCTTCAACCTGACATAATTAATAGGGAAATTAATTATTCGGAGGCCCAAATGAAGAAATTTGGCTAAAATCCCACGATTCTAGGTTTGTACCTTGAGTCTAATTTTGCAGGCCGTTTCCAATCAATCTGCCAAATTTTGGCCCATTCCGACACCGTCACGACAAATGGCAAAATTGACCCTGGTGCGGTTTTTCTTTGTTAATTTTCTATTCAGCACTTCTTCAACCTGACATAATTATTATGGAAATTAATTATTCGGAGGCCCAAATGAAAAAATTTGGCTAAAATCCCATGATCTCGGGTCTGTGCCCCGAGTCCAATTTCACGGGCAGTTTCCAATCAACCTGGCAAATTTTCCCCCATTCCAACTCCGTCGCGACAAATGACAAAATTGCCCCTGGTGCGGTTTTGCTTTGTTAATTTTTTGTCCATCACTTCTTCAACCTTACATAATTAATAAGGAAATTAATTATTCGGAGGCCCAAACGAAGGAATCTGCCTGAAATCTCGTGATCCCGGGTCTGTGCCTCGAGTCCAATTTCCCGGGTTTTTCCCAGTCAACCTGCCAAATTTTGGCCCATTCGAACACCGTCGCGACAAATGACAAAATTGCCCCTGGGGTGGTTTTTCTTTGTTAATTTTTCTTTACAGCACTTCTTCAACCTGACATAATTAATAAGGAAATTAATTATTCGGAGGCCCAAACGAAATAATTTGGCTAAAATCCCATGATCTCGGGTCTGTGCACCAAGTCCAATTTTCGCGAGCAGTTTCCAATCAAGCTGTAAAATTTCAACCCATTCCGACACCGTCGCGATAATTGACAAAATTGCCCCTGGTGTGGTTTTGCTTTGTTAATTGTCTCTCCAACACTTCTTCAGCCCAACGTAATTAATAAGGAAATTAATTATTCGGAGGCCCAAACGAAATAATTTGGCTAAAATCCCATGATCTCGGGTCTGTGCACCAAGTCCAATTTTCGCGAGCAGTTTCCAATCAAGCTGTAAAATTTCAACCCATTCCGACACCGTCGCGATAATTGACAAAATTGCCCCTGGTGTGGTTTTGCTTTGTTAATTGTCTCTCCAACACTTCTTCAGCCCAACGTAATTAATAAGGAAATTAATTATTCGGAGGCCCAAACAAAGAAATTTGACTAAAATCCCGGGATCCAGTGTCTGTGCCCCGAGTCCAATTTCGCGGGTCGTTTCTAGTCAACATGCCAAATTTCGACCCATTCCAACATCGTCGCGACAAATGACAAAATTGCCCATGGTGCGATTTTGCTTCGTTATTTTTTCTGTCCAACACTTCTTCAACCTGACATAATTAATAAGGAAATTAATCATTCGGAGGTCCAAATGAAGGAATTTGACTAAAATCCCGTGATCCAGTGTCTGTGCCCCGAGTCCAATTTCGTGGGTCGTTTCCAATCAACCTGCCAAATTTCGACCCATTCCGACATCGTCGCGACAAATGACAAAATTGCCCATGGTGCGATTTTGCTTTGTTATTTTTTCTTCCCAACACTTCTTCAACCTGACATAATTAATAAGGAAATTAATTATTCGGAGGCCCAAACGAAGGAATTTGGCTAAAATCCCGTGATCCCGGGTCTGTGCCCCGAGCCCAATTTCGCAGGCCGTTTCCAATCAACCTGCCAAATTTCGTCCCATTCAGACACCGTCGTGACAAATGACAAAATTGCCCTGGCTGTGGTTTTTCTTTGTTAATTTTCTTCCCAACACTTCTTCAACCTGACATAATTAATAAGGAAATTAATTATTCGGAGGCCCAAACGAAGGAATTTGGCTAAAATCTCGTGATCCCGGGTCTGTGCCCCGAGTCCAATATCGCGGGCCGTTTCCAATAAACCTGCCAAATTTCGGCCCATTCCGACAACGTCGCGACAAAGGACAAAATAGCCCCTAGTCAAATTTTTCTTCGTTAATTTCTGTCCAGCACTTCTTCAACCTGACAGAATTAGTACAAAAAATTAATTATTCAGAAGCCCAAACGAAGGAACTTGGCTAAAATCCCGTGATCCCGGATCTATGCCTAGAGTCCAATTTTGCGGACAGTTTCCAATCAAACTGCCAAATTTCGGCCCATTCCGACACCATCGCGACAAATGATAAAATTGTCCCTGGTGTGATTTTGCTTTGTTAATTTCTGTCCAACACTTCTTCAACCTGACATAATTAATACGAAAATTAATTATTCGGAGGCCCAAACGAAGAAATTTGGCTAAAATCCCAAGTATCGAGTCTCCGCCCCGAGTCGAATTTCGCGGGTCGTTTCCAATCAACTTGCCAAATTTTGGCCCATTCCGACACCGTCGCGACAAATGAAAAAATTTTCCCTGGTGCGGGTTTTCTTTGTTAATTTTCTGTCCAGCACTTCTTCATCCAGACATAATTAATACGAAAATTAATTATTCGGAAGCCTAAACGAAGGAATTCGGCTAAAATCCCGTGATCCCGAGTCCGTGCCAGAGTCCAATTTTGCGGGCCGTTTCCAATTAACCTGCCAAATTTCAGCCAATTCCAGCAACATCACGACAAATGACAAAATTGCCCCTGGTCCGATTTTTCTTTTTTAATTTCTGTCCAGCACATCTTCAACTGACATAATTAATACGAAAATTAATTTTTCAGAGGCCTAAAACGAAGGAATTTGGCTAAAATCTCGTGATCCCGGGTCTGTGCTCCGAGTCCAATTTCGCGGGTCGTTTCCAATCAACCTGCCAAATTTCGGCCCATTTCGACACCGTCGCGACAAATGACAAAATTGCCCCTGGTGAGGTTTTGGTTTGTTAATTTCTGTCCAGCACTTCTTCAACCTGATATAATTAAAACGAAAATTAATTATTCGGAGGCCCAAACGAAGGAATTTGGCTAAAATCCCGTGATCCCGAGTTTGTGCCTAAAGTCCGATTTCGCGACCCGTTTACAATCAACCTGCCAAATTTCGACCGATTCCGACACCGTCGCGACAAAGGACAAAATTGCCCTTGGTACGACTTTGCTTTGTTAATTTTCTGTCCAACACTTCTTCAACCTGACATAATTAATAAGGAAATTAATTATTCGGAGGCCCAAATGAAGAAATTTGGCTAAAATCCCGCGATTCTGGGTTTGTACCCTGAGTCTAATTTTGGGGGCCGTTTCCAATCAATCTGCCAAATTTTGGCCCATTCCAACACCGTCGCGACAAATGGCAAAATTGACCCTGGTGCGGTTTTTCTTTGTTAATTTTCTATACAGCACTTCTTCAACCTAACATAATTATTATGGAAATTAATTATTCGGAGGCCCAAATGAAGAAATTTGGCTAAAATCCCATGATCTCGGGTCTGTGCCCCGAGTCCAATTTCACGAGCCGTTTCCAATCAACCTGGCAAATTTCGCCCCATTCCGACTCCGTCGCGACAACTGACAAAATTTCCCCTGGTGCGGTTTTGCTTTGTTAATTTTTTGTCCATCACTTCTTCAACCTTACATAATTAATAAGGAAATTAATTATTCGGAGGCCCAAACGAAGGAATTTGCCTGAAATCTCATAATCCCGGGTCTGTGCCTCGTGTCCAATTTCGCGGGTTTTTTCCGGTCAACCTGGCAAATTTTGGCCCATTCGGACACCGTCGCGACAAATGACAAAATTGCCCCTGGGGCGGTTTTGCTTTGTTAATTTTTCTTTCCAGCACTTGTTCAACCTGACATAATTAATAAGGAAATTAATTATTCGGAGGCCCAAACGAAAGAATTTGGCTAAAATCCCGTGATCTCGGGTCTATGTACCGAGTCCAATTTCGCGGGTAGTTTCCAATCAAGCTGTAAAATTTCGACCCATTCCGACACCGTCGCGACAATTGACAAAATTGCCCCTGGTGTGGTTTTGCCTTGTTAATTTTCTGGTCATCACTTCTTCAACCTGACATAATTAATAAGGAAATTAATTATTCGGAGGCCCAAACGAAGGAATTTTCCTGAAATATCGTGATCCCGAGTCTGTGCCTCGAGTCCGATTTCGCGGGTTTCCATTCAACATGCCAAATTTTGGCCCATTCTAACACCGTCGCGACAAATGACAAAATTACCCCTGGTGTGGTTTTGCTTTGTTAATTGTCTGTCCAGCACTTCTTCAGCCTAACGTAATTAAAAAGGAAATTAATTATTCGGAGGCCAAACAAAGGAATTTGACTAAAATCCCATGATCCAGTGTCTGTGCCCCGAGTCCAATTTCGCGGGTCGTTTCTAGTCAACTTGCCAAATTTCGACCCATTCCAACATCGTCGCGACAAATGACAAAATTGCCCATGGTACGATTTTGCTTTGTTATTTTTTCTGTCCAACACTTCTTCAACCTGACATAATTAATACGGAAATTAATTATTCGGAGGTCCAAATGAAGGAATTTGACTAAAATCCCGTGATCCAGTGTCTGTGCCCCGAGTCCAATTTCGCGGGTCGTTTCCAATCAACCTGCCAAATTTCGACCCATTCCGACATCGTCACGACAAACGACAAAATTGCCCATGGTGCGATTTTGCTTTGTTATTTTTTCTTCCCAACACTTCTTCAACCTGACATAATTAATAAGGAAATTAATTATTCGGAGGCCCAAACGAAGGAATTTGGCTAAAATCCCGTGATCCCGGGTCTGTGCCCCGAGCCCGATTTCGCAGGCCGTTTCCAATCAACCTGCCAAATTTTGTCCCATTCAGACACCGTCGTGACAAATGACAAAATTGCCCTGGCTGTGGTTTTTCTTTGTTAATTTTCTTCCCCACACTTCTTCAACCTGACATAATTAATAAGGAAATTAATTATTCGGAGGCCCAAACGAAGGAATTTGGCTAAAATCTCGTGAT
>NW_019267394.1:0-5788 GCF_002742605.1 Olea europaea var. sylvestris | reverse complement strand
CACTCATAAACATGAAAAGGAGAGAGAAAGAAAGAATATTAATAACTAAAGAGAGGGAATTAGGATAGGAATGTTAGAGTATCAGTCTAAGTAATCACATTTAATAGGTTCAATTAAATGAATTATGTGACACTGTATTAAAGCGAATCTATCATTTACTATCATAAAGTTGACACTTAAATTGATATTTGACAAGCAATGATTCTAAGGGCCCCGTTTGGCATTGCTTTTGCTTTTCGTAAAAGAGTTTTTGGAGGAAGTCATTTTAATTTTTGTTTAAAAACTAATATTTAAAAGTATTTTTTATTTCGGAAGTGCTTTTAGAGGAAGCTATATTGACACAATTTCCTCTAAAAGCTCTTCTAACCACCAAAAGTACTTTAAAAAAATTAGCCAAACAAATCCAAAAATAGATTTTGAACCTCAAAAACTCCTTTTGACTTTTAAAAAGTCATGCCAAACAGGTTATAAATAGTATTACTCTTAAATTAATCTCTCTAACAAACAAGACTTTCCCCCTAATAACATTTTTGGTAAAAGAATTATTGAGTTAATAAGGAAAGCAACTGCAATAATTAAGATACTAGTTGTCACATTAATTATAAGAATTTGTTGCAGCAATTCAATGCGATGTTTTGGAATAGAAGATATTTTTTAATGATTTTTCTATTTAAACAAAACAACAAAATTTACCTTACATACTCAACATCCAAACCAAAAAGATCATGACTCAATCATCCCAAATTTCTATCGAGATAATGATCGAACCACATTGAATAACTACGCAACCAAACTTTCCAACCTTGCCCAACTTGTTATTTGAAAATTTTCTTTATCATCACTCAACAATCAAGAATTCTGATCGAGTTACTAATCGAACTAGATTGTATAATATCTCGCCAAACTTTTAAACCTCGACATGTAAATTTAAAAAAAAAAAATCTTTATTAAAAGTGGCAACTCAATAATCTAGAATTTAGTTCAATAGCTATAGCCTATACATCAAATTTTCCAACCTCGACTAGAAAATGGAATTGAATTGTAAAGATGGAATTGAATTACTTGGAAAATGAATTTTAGGGAATTGAATTGTCTAAAATTGTTTTCTTGAGAATTGTAAATTATTACGTTTGATTGGTATAATTTTCCACGTAAAAAATGTTAAAATAAAAGTATTTTTGATATTCGTTTGGTTTTATTTTACATGAAAATTGTTAATTAAAGGGATAGATTTTACTGGTATTAGGAATTAAATTTGTTTCCATTCCCAACATACAAAAAAAAAATTCAAGAAAATCATCTATCTTTTGATGTTCGTTTGACTTTGTTTTACATGAAAATTGTCAGTTAAAGGAAAATATTTTTTTACAATAATTTTTATAATTTGTTTCTATTGCCAACAAAAAAAAGAAAAAAATAAAAATGCTACAATAGGTAGGAAAACCAATTTTCCACCTTAAAAACCTAGAAAAGTTCAAACTTTAAGACAACCAAAAATTCGAATTCCATGGAAAAGAAAATATATCAAACACCTAAAATTAAAAAATCCAATTCCAATTCATCTTCCAATTCCAATTCCAATTCCAATTCTAATTCTATTTCCATCCTATCAAACATACCCTTATTATCTTTAGTAACTGAGAATAACTCTCCCCTATTATCCTTTTTCTTCTTCCCTGTTACCAAACAGAGCCTCCAATTCAAAGTTGCCATATTGTGGTCACTGAACCAAAGCCTCTCTCCTCTCTATATTTCTCTCTCTGCGGCTCTTTCTTACACTACTTTCCTGTCAATGGCGTCTTCTCTTACCCTAGTGACTATCCTTCTGTTAACAGTTTCTCTAATTTCTCCGTCGCGGTCGGCCACCTGTCAGTCACAGACGTTCTCCAGCAACAGGCTTTACACTTTCTGCAACGATCTCCCTTCCCTCAATTCCTACCTTCACTGGGCCTACGACTCGGCCAAGTCCACCCTCTCCGTCGCCTTCATCGCCGCTCCAGCGAAGCCAAACGGATGGATTTCATGGGCCATAAACCCGACCTCCCCTGGAATGGTCGGGTCCCAGGCTCTGATCGCATTTAAGGACTCCAAGGGCGCAATGACTGTTAAGACGTATAATATCAGTTCATACGGTCCTGTAACGGAATCCAAGGTGTGGTACGAGGTGAGGAACTCATCAGCGGAATTCTCCGACGGGGTGATGCGGCTTTTTGCTACTGTTGTGTTGCCGGAGAAGGGGAAGAGTACGGTGAAACATGTGTGGCAGGTGGGCCCCTCTGTAACGGCGGGGGTTCCCGACAAGCATGAATTTCAGCCGGCGAATTTGAACTCGAAAGGGAGCCTTGATTTGTTGAAAGGACAGAGCACTGTTTCTAGCGGTGGTGGGGATTCCAGAACCAAGAAGAAGAACGTAAGAAATTTCAAATTTCTACTGTATTTTACTTATACCAGTTCATTCGTTCTTTGATTTTTGGGTTTCATTGAAATTTCAATTTCTGGGTAATTTTACTTTCGATCTGATTTCGTTATGGATAACCATTTGTTTCAATCTCTCTGTATATGAAAAAGTTGCACGCAAACTAACTTTATTTTCCTTTTTGTCCAAATACAATGAATTTCGAACCATTGAATACTTCTTGTTGAGTAGTAATTGTCATTAGGAATCTTTCAAAAAAACCAGATAAGAAGTTAAAAATAAATAAATAAATAAAATCTGTGTACCCATCTGCTTGTGGGCTAGTGAGGAAACTGTTAATTTGGGATACTAATTTTGGCGATTCTTGCTTCAGATTCATGGGATTCTGAATGTAGTGAGTTGGGGAATTATGTTTCCAATTGGGATCATTATCGCGAGGTACGTAAGGTCATTCCCCTCGGCCGATCCAGCATGGTTTTATCTTCATATCTTCTGCCAAGTCTCGTCCTACGCCATTGGTGTTGCTGGTTGGGGGACGGGCCTTAAGCTCGGAAGTCAATCCAAGGGCGTTCGCTATACTGTCCACCGCAATATTGGGATTGCCCTCTTCTCTCTCGCTACTTTGCAGGTAAATTTCGCTCCAATTTCCATGGATGTAAAATTTAGAATCTTCTCTATATTGTCCTGACTACAAATTGGTGCGTTGTTTTGGATTTTTGTATAGATATTTGCATTGTTCTTGAGACCCAAAAAGGACCACAAGCTTCGGTTTTACTGGAATATCTACCATCATGGAATTGGCTATACTATCCTTGTCCTTGGCATCCTCAATGTGTTCAAAGGTCTGGATATATTAAATCCAGAACCCAAGTGGAGGGAAGCATATATTATTCTGATTGCCGTTTTAGGAGGCATTTCTTTATTGTTGGAAGCTATCACTTGGATAATCGTTCTAAGGCGGAAGTCGGGGAAGTCGACCAAATCCTATGACGGTATCAATAACGGCCATGGTAGGCAAGAACCTTTAGCTGCATAATCCCGCAACTAACCTCTCACACGATGCTCCAAGGGCGGGACGGTGGGGGACCCTTAAGGTTGGGGTTCAACTTTTTTTGATCATATGTTTTTATGAACTTATAGCCCGTTCGCAGTTGACGCCATTCTCTTTCTATTCGCTTGTTTGAGATGAGACCGAGGGTTAGGGTTCAAGATTGTGGGATTATTGCTTACTTTTACTTTACCTCATGTTTATTAGTTTTGGTATATATAGCACACAACAAATTCGACCTATTATTGTGTTATTTTCGTCTTCTTGCAATTATATTTCTCTCGTTTATTCTTATTATAATAATTTGTCTATTATATTTTACCTTTATATCTTTCAATTTTCAAAAAAAATAAATTAAAAAAATAAATAATTAGACGGACAGTAAGTGAGTGTTTATTTTTAAGGATAATTATATTATCACCACAAATTTTACTTACTACACCACGTTATAATCACACAACAACTAAAACATACTTTCAATAAATGCGACACAAAAAATTTACAATCATAGTCACAATTCAATGAAAATTAAAAGGACAATATATATTGCAGCCACAAATATTATTTCTTACATCACTTTTATGCACACGCTAATTAAAATATATTTTTCATAAACACGCCATAACAATTATATAATTATAACCTTAACTCAATTAAAAAATAAATAAATAAATAAAATAAAATAAAATTGTGTGCATTATCCTCCTCTCCAATCTACTCCAGTGCTCCACCCATTTTATTTCTCCCATGCGCCCCACTTTCACGGCTCAAAAGAAAAGGCAAGTCAACACACCATCCCACCCCCATCCTGTTTGTCATGGGATTTGATGTGGCATATTATAAAGGTAAAACCCTTTTTGCGGTGGTATATAACCATCAAAATATCTTTAATCTTCAGATCCTTTGCTGCATGAATCATTGCATTTGTATATTTAAGCCCCCGTTGGTTTTCAATTATTTGCCTATTAAAATAAAAAATATGACATTTATTCATCATATCAAAACACCATATTTGACTTTCTATCTTTTATGTGGGACTTGTAACGATTATATTTTTCATCATCATTCTTACATTAATGTGTACCAAACGGGGTATAAATATGAATTATTTCTTTTGTGGTGCACGATGATGATGTGAAATGAATGAAGATAATATTATTTGCAGTCATTCACTATCGCAATCATCATATGTGATACGCATGTGATACTTAGTGATTTGATATATATGGCACGAAAAACTACCATATTAATAAATCAAATCACAAACCATTATGTAGGATATCACGTTAGACGACTACTGTAGTGAACGACTATAAATAGCGTTACTCAATAAATAAATATATGAGCCAATAATAGATAAGATATTTATGTCATTTTATTCATAATTATTTAAGAAATCAGTAAATTATGGTAAACAATTATTATGGTGAAAGGAAAATGCTTCTCCAACAGGGGGTCGGACCGACCCCTTGACAGAACCCCACCAAAAGGGATGGATCCCGTGCCAAAAAAATGGGTCCTCCCCCACCTATTGGTGAGGTTCTGTTAAGGGGTCGGTCAGACTCCCTGTTGGTGAAGCATGATCCATGGTGATAATATAACCCTTTTTTAAATCCCTTTTGAACTCTCAAAAATTATCGACGAGGCTAGGATGGTAATGACCTTCTGATTTGGTCCGTGCCTTCTCATTGCTAACTCTATTGTGAACAATTATTGACTATATTGTAATCTGTGATTGTCTAAAACCATCGATGTGATGTTGATGTCACCCATAAACTTTTCTATCTCTACTTTTATATATATAATTAAAGGTGTCTATAGATCCCTTAAATTTATATTGGGAGAGGAGAATTAAATCTCGAATTCTATACCTTGAATGTGGGGAACACAATCTAGACCATGACTTTTTAAAGTTTTTATAATGCTATCGACTTATAATTTTATTTTATTTTTACTTTTATCTTTTGATAAATTTTTTGGTTATTTTTATATTTTTATTCATTTATTTATATGGAATTTTCTTTGATAAATTAATTTATTAAACTATTTATATTTTTAATATTGTTAACTTGAAAATTGTTCATACTTTTTAATTTTATTTTTAATGTTGTTAATTACCTTCAATTTTTCCATAAAAAACAAAGGCCTAAGTACATAAAATTTAAAAATTGAGGTCTTTCGATAAATCTGTATCTTACGTGACCACCCAAATTTTCTAACGTTTGAGTCAACTTGGTATGGTCAAGTATTAAAACTTAAGATTTGTTCTCAATAAATTTAATAAAATACATACATCTATAATAACGAGATTGTAATTTTTTTTT
>NW_019267393.1:0-5791 GCF_002742605.1 Olea europaea var. sylvestris | reverse complement strand
AATGGAAGTGATGTCAACAAGTTAATAACTTTGATTTTGGGAACCAATTTTTGTTATTGGCATGATGTGAAGCAGGCACACTCGTAAATTATATGTAATCGGCACTAAGTTTGGTGTTAATTATATTAGGTCTATGATGATTGCGTGGAAAGTTATTTATGTATGATATTGTAGTGAATGATAAAAATGGAAGTGATGTCAACAAGTTAATAACTTTGATTTTGGGAACCAATTTTTGTTATTGGCATGATGTGAAGCAGGCACACTCAAAAATGAAATTGAGTTCTGCTACACGTACAGAACAATTTTTTACAAATTCTTTACAAAATACACACAACATGAGGTGGTGAGTTATTTTTTGGATTATTTTATTCACATGGAGCTCACTCCCCATGTGAATATCTGGAAAACTTCTGTAGGAGGAAATTCTGTACACAGATTTTTCCAATGAAATTTACGTTGATAGCATTACAATGTTTTGTCCTTTTCTATTCTGTGTCAATTATTGGCTCCATTTAATGTACTTGGCATATGCTTGTGTTATCACGTTAACAAGTATTGTTAACGAATTTTGACATGTAGGCTGTCCTGCATTCATTTCGTGAAGCACGAACACTGGTAAACAGAATAAACAATTATTGGCATGTTGTGAAAGAAGCACACTCGTAAATGAAATTATGTTGATAATATTAGAAATTCAAGGAAATATATGGTGGAAATGCAGGAAAGCGTACAAGAGACATGAGAGGGAGATTCTGGGTTGGCCTCACTGATAAGTTTAGACCAACGCAAACACATACATTGTTTGTTCTTTACATCACGAGAAAACAAAAACATAATTTTTTAACCAATAGTTACAACCAAAATTAAAATTTTTAACTTATTTTTTGACTTCAAAAGTTTTCCAACAAACACAATTCTTGTTCTACTAAGTTGCTGCATTCTTCCTTTTCCTTGGAGGTGAAAATGGAATAGACCCATCTGATCCCTCTTGTTCCTTGCACAGAAGCTTACACTAACTTTCCTTTCCCCCTCCTTGAACTGCCTGACTTAGAAAGTGAAGAACCAACACTCATAGCTTCTGCTTCCTTATTCGCCCTTTTTTTCTACATCATTATAAGAATTAAGAACACATGTAAAAAACAATACGTATTCTCATTGAACGAGACCTCAAATTGGAACATGGAAATGCCATATTATAGCTCACATTAGAAACAAATGGCTGCTTGAGAACTTTTTGTACTGTTTCACATCCCTATCTCCATTAGTGAATGGAGACCTTATTATGAATAATGTTGAATCATAATTGTTTTTATAAAAATCCTATTTCTTCATTTCAACCTTTAATTTAAATTTTAGTGAAACTCAAATCGTTAACGATTCCAGTTGTCATGTGTTTACTTCAAAACTCGATTGAAATCCATTATTTCTAGAATCAGCACCTGCTGAATCATCACAGAATGCAGTCGTAACAATTCTAATATAGTGACTAAGACTAAAACAGGTTCTAAATGAGTTCCTTTGCATTTGTTAGTCCAAGAAAGTATTAATTTCGATAAACTCAAAATGCTGCTCAAAGGAGACCTTTGAATGAGAA
Source organism: Olea europaea var. sylvestris (assembly GCF_002742605.1). Classification (NCBI taxonomy): domain Eukaryota; kingdom Viridiplantae; phylum Streptophyta; class Magnoliopsida; order Lamiales; family Oleaceae; genus Olea; species Olea europaea. The sequence continues at coordinate 4,194 of NW_019267393.1, read as the reverse complement.
ACTAGGTAAACAAACTGCAGGGAATTTGGTTACCTAAAGTCATCACCTGCAAAGGATTACAAGATTAAATATTGCCAAACCATTATAATAGGAATTCCAACATGAAAACACACAAATCAACAGCCCTTTTTTTTTTTTTGTTTTTTAACAATAAAAAACACAAAACAAGGAGAAAATTTTAACAGCCTTCAATGTGGGATTACCTTAGTTGAAGTGGACTTCATAATCGATCAAAGTAACCACAGCAATCGAAACTTTAAAATTTTACCATCTTTGCGTGGAAATGGATTCAAATTTCATTTAACACTAAATGAATCACAATGAGAAAGATGGATTTTCGAAATGGATTTGGGGGTTATGGCTTGGGGCATGTTTTTTGTTCTTGCCCAATTCTTCTCTCGATTTTGTCCTACAGAGGCAAAGAGCAATGAAATGGATTTGGTATGTTAGGGTTAGGGATTTGGTTTGCTCGGAAATGATAATACAAGTATTTTTGGGAATGGGTAAGGTATGTTTGGCTGATGTGAGGATCTACTTATGTCATTTTTCCGTTGTCCATGTAAGTTAGATCTACTAACAAATTTCCTCTGATGAGTGATGGAGTCAGGCGGAGCAAAGTTTAGTGACTAATAGGACACTTTATGAAGCTCAGTGAGTAAATAAAGATATGGTGCAATGTTTAATGGCCATTGAAACATTTAACTCTACATTTATAGATAATAATTAGAGCTCACATAATTATTAAAAGCTTGAGAGCCTGTAATTTCTGCCACATTGACATGTGATCATACACACTGAAGAAATTAAATGCCACCACGACATATGATCATACACTCTGATACCATTCTGACACAACCTGTCCCAAATTACCATAGTGGATCAGAAACATGACGTGCGCTGATGATGGATCCTGACTAGATGCCAAATTAAATATGCCCAAAAATTAAATGCTTATGAAAATTATAATGCAACAGGCCCAAAATAATTACTTCGTGCTACACCAAAATGAATCATATAACCCAATATGTCTTGTGTCTACAATTCTGAAATAATCAGGCTCCTCTAGCTATAAAAAGAACCAATTGAATCATGAGAAAATATATGAGTTGATAACTCAGTAAGTGGAGAAGTTCAAAAATAATTATACTTTCTCATTTATACATATTTATTAAAAATCGAGTTCACATAATTTCACAGTTCACATTGTAATGACATATAATAATAGTAATAATAATCAAGATGTGAGATATCCTCGTAATGCTGTGAAATATCATCTCATAGTTACGATATAAGCATCAGCTAATATCCATACTATAATCTCATCACATCAAACGTAATGGAAAATCCACCAAAAATGTACCATGTGACTGCAATCTATAATTTGGTCAAACGCTCATAAACTGTCTCTTAAGCTAAGCATTTTCAACACCGGTCTCAGGCCCCCTTAGTGAATGGAAGTGGGTCTCAAAAACCTCTCATAATCAATTCTAAAACAAAATCAAGGCTCTTCAGTGAACTATATGTATACGGTCAAGACCCCTCAGTATAAAACAAGGCCAATAGCCTTAGTGAACTAGAAAAAGTATATAATCACAAGTACTTTTCTGGTTGATCTCAATATTACATGTCTCACATTCCAATTTAAAATACTCCATATCAGTCTTTGTCCACGTATATCATAGTAAAAGAAGATTTCCATTATGATCACGTAATCGAACCAATAATTCACATAATAGCACTAATGGAATAGTATACTGAATTTATTAGTACTTGAAAATATTTAAGTTTTTCCACTCACCAGGCTATTTACATGGCAATCAACTTGGATGGTAGGCTATCCCAATCTCTGTTTTGCCGTCTGAGTTAATAATAGAATTATTCGGGTCAAAACTCAATTACCAATTTATAGTATATGTGGTACAATACTAATTTCACTTTCCTTAGTAATTTATGTCCATTCACTCATTAAATTTCATTTAGTGTGGCACACACTTCCAGCTACCAATCTAGTTCCATTTTGTGTCCAATCGTTAATAAAATGACAGGAAACATTTCTTTCGATTTTCATTCTGATGTGCTAATGTCGAAATAAACAAATTGTTGAATTCATTACTATATATCTCACCTTCAATTCTATTTCCCCTCAATGTTTGATGATTATAAAATCGACTTAATCCCTTGCTTATTTTTTTTATTTATTTTTTATTTTTTAGTGGTTAAAAATTTCACATCTTTTCCATTTCCTGACTGCATATATATACACACAACAATTAATTGATTCCTGAAGCTGTAAATTTTCCTCACCTTGAACCGAAACTGAGATATGAAATATGACCAAATTCTATTCCTTTCTTTCTCCCTACCTGTCTACCTATTTCAGCTGCTTTCTCTCTTCTTCTTTTTTTCACAGACTACAAGGACATACAATCGTTAAAAATCAAACATAAAATTTTTAAATGTTTGCTACTTTCTTCTTCAATTTGTTTAGATCCTTTCTTCCCTATTTATTCCAATTTCTAATTGCAAATAAGCAATAACAATGTCTAAAAATTGTATTTCCTCTTACCTTGAATCGAAATTGGAGAATGAAATAGGACCAAGCTTGAATATCTCCCTTTACTTCTCCCTCAGCTAGTCTACCTCTTTTCTTTTCTACTTTCTTCTCTTCGATTTTACAGCATTTCTACACTTTCTTAACACTAAATTGAAGTTCACAGCTTGGTTCTCTTTGTTAGACAACTTGTTGTCAAACGACCTCCCCAGGCTATGACGTAACCTCAGTTTTATTATCAATCGGCCTTGGCCATATGATTGATTAGTGCATCGACACAATTATCGAGACAACATAATCCACATTTGTATGGACCGTTCGAAGCAACCTATTGTTAATAGTGTTGCTCACGGTTCGCCCCATTTCCTTGGAAGACTATATTATTAATTTGAAACCCATTAATATTGAATCAAGCCTTGTTTGGTCTACAAATTAACCCTAACCTAACTTACCTATTTTGGATATTTACTTGGCGCATCCAGAGAATGGTGCACAATTTCTCTCTTTGTGAGACTTACCTCTCGGTTTCTTTCATCACTTTACTGTGACCTTTGTGGTTAATCCTTAGTGGGCATATCATTGGACTTCATCTTCCCAACTTATGGCAACCGAAAGTGGGACGGCCTTGGTGGTGGTTTTGGAGTTGTCTCAACCTTGGTGGTGTCGATTAAATAGGTGAAACTGAGCCCGGTTTGAACTTGGTGTTTGCTGGAAATTATCCCTACAATTGGTATCAGAGCCGGAGTCACCTTCTTCAGCCAGAAAACCACCAAAATCAGCTGTGGTGTGCATGATTTCTATAGGAAATCGAACCTGCTATCTCATTTTCCGGCCAAACCAGTAACTTTTTGGCAAAACCAACCCCATACCCGAAACCAGCAGGCCGAGGTGCCCTCCTAGTGCGGCACCGGCGGCGACCTCCTAGTGCGGCACCATGGGATTCCGGCGACGGCTCGTGGCGACGAATCCGGGCGAACTTCCTTCGGGCAGTTTGCTCATTTCAATCCTCTGAACGCACTGACACTGTTTATTTTCTGTTTCAGGTTACACAGAAAAAGTTGGACAATTTTGCCCCTGGTGGATCGACGGTTGAAACTGCATATATCTACTGAATTACTTTAGGCCAAGATTGCGGCCCTAAAGCAGTAGATTCGCATCTCTCTCGATTATATGGACTCAGACACATCCGCTCTGGTAAATTGGCTTAATCCGTTAATTTTTCAATATTAGCGCGTCACCGTGTGGGGTGACAATAGGTTGGGGGTTGTCATTGCTTGGCAACCATTGCTTGTGCTAGAATTAGAGTTACGCGCTCTTGATTGATTTTTGGATTGAGTATTTCTTTTGGGTTAAAATCAGTTTTGTAATTCTTAGTGATCTAATTACTGTGGGACTAGTTATCTGCTAGACATATTTTTTGCTGTATTGTTATTTCTATTGCTTACTTATTCCGTTAGAAATACCGTGACCTTACCCGTTCGAACATTCCCTTGATCTAAGACCGTGAGTCTTATGAAACCCTAAGAATCTAGAACGGTGTATATTGTCTGTGACCCTAGAACTACTTTGTGTGGTTTGATTGTGGTTTGTGCATTTTTTGACTGTTGTGTAAAGATGATAACTCACAGTTTTGATTTGGCAAT
>NW_019267392.1:0-5794 GCF_002742605.1 Olea europaea var. sylvestris | reverse complement strand
TATACACTAACTAAAATAACACAAATTTTTTCACTTTCAAATAGAAATACCCTATATGTGAAATCTATTTTTCACATATATAACGAATTAGAAAAAAAACAGTTTATTTTATTTATCTATTCCTAACATAAATTTCAAGTACGTTGCAAATTAAATAAACAAATATACAAAATTGCAAACTAATAAATAACGGATATAATTTCAGCCCGAAGCCTGTGTAAACATAGTTTCCTTAAGGCAAATTCGCCCCCCTCACCGTGGTGCTAGAGATTTAGTTCGAGCGTCTGTCTCCCAGAATACAAGGGTAACAGCAGAATCTGAGCACCGCGATTCTACTCCGGCGAACTGGGCGAGTGTTCGAACAATATCATTTTACTGGAATGAGACGGAACAAAACAGAAAACAGGAACAAAACAGAAAACAAGTTGGAAATTGCAGATGAAAATTTCAGTGTATGAACTGCTGAAAATTGAGTGAATTATATAGACTGAATCTGACAATTAATTTTCTGCATTAACCATTGCAGTTTTTGGAGTTACACTTCGATTTCGACAATTGGAGTTTTAGGAGTTTCATACACTTAAAAGTCATTTGGAAAAACCACAAAAAAATTGCAAAACGAGACAATCTGGCCAGTTTTTGCTCCGTTTGGTCCGACATTCGTGTGCGCAGGTCGCGCCCGCACTCAAGTTCAAGGTCCGAAGGCTATTTCTGTTCGTGATTTGCACCCCCCTGCTCGCGTGCATGGAGAAAGCCTCTATGTTACACATGATCACACCATTCCAATGCATAGCCATATATAAAGTGATTTTGGTTTCCATGTTTTTCCTATGTGCGACAGTTTTCCCACCAACATAGACCATTTCAAATGGTCCACTTTATACTCCAATTTCTCATTCACCCGAGTTTCATTTTTGGCAAATAAATACACGACTTCGATGTTCTCGCGAAGAAGAACACATATCAACTTTGATATTCCAAATTGGACCAACGGGTCCCACCAAAAATTGTGCCAAAAGTGAGCCAATTCACTCATTTTTCCAACAATCCCCCACATGAATGAAAATTGGAAGAGACACGAAACGTAAGACATAAGACTTGGTGATAAAGTTCAACGGTTGAAGCCTGCATAGGATAGGTAAGTGTTACCCTTTGAACCTTCCCTTGTGAAAGCATATTTACTTTACTGGCTAACCAGTAGACACGATATCTTTGAACTGTTCTGTCGTTTGTGTAAACGATGGCATACTTCACATAAGGTTCTTCCTAACAACCTTCAGTTCTCATTATTATGTTTGTTTTGACCATGAACATATGCCTGGTTCTGTAAGAGTTTCTAAGAATTGAGCCCCACACAATTCTCTTAGAAGCGGCCCCATTTCTTTCTCATATAGGTGATTTCTTATTATAAGTAACCTGCATTACTTGGTTTGATTTCGACGCATAAGAATCATTAAAAGCTTATTGCTTAACCTTCATCCTTACGGGTATCACTGTTATATCATAGGAATGGACAGGAGGTGATACCCCCACAGTGATTTTATCAAGTCTTTACAGTTAGGTTGTCCCTTTGAACCTAGATCTTGGGATCTCCAGTCTACTGGGTTGGGTTTCCTTTGTAATGACTTATTCTTTCAAGGGCTTGAGTCTCATTTCTTTCGATGATTTCCCAACTAACTCTCTATTTAACCCTTTGGTTAGCGGATCCGCAATATTATCCTTTGACCTAACATAGTCAATTGTGATAACTCCAATTGAGAGTAGTTGCTTAATGGTATTGTCTCTATGACGTATATGTCTATATTTACCATTGTACATGTTACTTTGCGCTCTTCCTATTGTTGATTGACTGTCACAATATATGCAAATTGTAGGCACCAGTTTGGACCATCTTGGAATATCCTCTAAGAAGCTGCGCAACATTCTGCCTCTTCACCACATTTATCCAGGGCTATAAACTTAGATTTCATCGTAGATCTGGCTATAACCATTTGCTTAGAGGATTTTCATGAGATGGTAGCACCTCCCAAAGTAAACACATATGTACTGGTGGACTTTGAGTCTTTTATATTAGATATCCAATTACCATCACTGTATCCTTCAATGACCGCTGGATGTCTGGTGCAGTGTATTCCATAGTCACGAGTATATCTTAAGTACCTCAGTACTCTTACTATACCTTTCCAGTGATCATTTCCTGGATTACTCGTATATCTACTCAATTTACTGACTATGTAGGCTATGTCTAATCTTGTACAACTCATTAAGTACATTAGACTTCCAATAACTCTCGAGTATTCTACTTGAAAGACACTTTCACCTTTGTTTTTAGAAAGATGTTGACTCGTATCTATCGGTGTTCTAGCTAAGCCAGTATCATCCTTGTTGAATTTTTTCAAAATTTTGTCCATAATGTGACTGGCTTAGAACAAGTCCATCTGATGTTCTTGAGATTTTGACTCCAAGTATAACATCAGCTAAACCCATATCTTTCATATCAAATCTCGTATTTAATATATTTTTAGTGGATTCAATCATCTTATTGTTACTACCAACAATAAGCATGTCGTCAACGTAAAGATATAAAATGACAGCCATCTTTAGTGTCTTTGACGTAAACACATTTGTCATATTCATTAATTCTAAACCCACTATCTATCATGACATTGTCAAATTTTTTCATGCCATTGTTTTGGTGCTTGTTTCAAGTCATATAGTGACTTCAATAGTTTACAGACTTTCTTTTCCTGTCCTGTGACGAAAATCCCTCGGGTTGTTCCATGTAAATTTCTTCTTCTAAATCTCCATTTAGAAAAGTCGTTTTAACATCTATTTGATGTACTTCTAGATTTTACAAAGCAGCAGTCGCAAGTATCACCCTAATAAATGTTATTCTCGTCACTGGAGAATACGTATCAAAGTAATCACGGCCTTCCCTTTGTTTGTAACATTTTATTACTAATCTGGCATAGTACTTTTCGATAGTTCCATCTGCTTTCATTTTTCTTTTGAAAATTCATTTGTAGCCTAGTGGTTTGCATCCAGGAGGAAGATCCACTAGCTCCCATGTATGATTTTGCAGTATGGAATCTATTTCACCTTTAATGACATCTTTCCATTGAGGTCTTCTTCGTCCTGACTATTTTCAATCATTGTCTCATATGTTCATTTAGAGGAGCTGGCTTCCTCTTTGGACTTGTATGGAATATCTTCAAAGAATGAAGCATTCCTCTATTCCATTATCGTGTTTTTGTGTATGTCTGGAATTTTTGAATTATACACAAGAAATCGATAAGCACTGCTATTACGTGCTTAGCCAATGAAGACGCAGTCTATAGTTTTCGGGCCTATCTTTACCTTCTTTGGTGTTGGAATAGCCACTTTTGCAAGAGACCCCCACACTCGCAAGTGTTTATAAGTAGACTTTCCTCCTTTCCATAACTCGTAAGGGGTTTTTTTCGATTTCTTTCGGGGCACCTTATCTAAAAAGTAATTTGCTGATAACACAGCTTCCCCCCACATGTTATAAGGTAACCCAGAACTTACTAGCATTGCATTCATCATTTCTTTTAAGGTACGATTTTTTCATTCAGCTACACCGTTTTGTTGCAATGAATAAGGTGCGGTGGTTTCATGTATGATTCCGTGTTGTGCACAGAAATCGGCAAACGGTGCCCCATACTCACCACCTCGATCACTCCGTAGTACTTTAATTTTCTTATTAAGTTGAGTTTCAATTTCATTCTTATAGAGAACAAATTTCTCGATTGCTTCATCCTTGTTTTTAAGCAGATACACATAATAGTATTTTGTGCAATCATCGACAAAAGTAATAAAATACTTGTTGCCACCTCTTGTTAAGTCACAAACATCACTGTGAATTAAATAAAGTGGTTCTGTGTTCCGTTCAACCGAGTTAAAGGATGACCTTGTCAATTTTGTCTTAACACAAGTTTCACAGTTATGTTCGGAATCATTATGGAACTTGGGTATGCTATTCGAGTTAACTAGTCTACGTAAAGTATCATAGTTAACATGTCCTAGTCTACCATGCCACAAACTAGAAGACTCAAGCAAATAAGCAAAAGAATGTACTTTATTTATTTTTGGTTTCACAACCATTACATTCAGCTTAAACATACTATCGGAAACATAACTTTTTTCGACAAACATTCCACTTTTTGATAGAATGGTTTTGTCTGATTCAAATACAATGCGAAAACCATGCTTATTCAAAAGTGACCCGGACACTAAATTCTTACGAATTTTCGGCTCATATAGCACATTGTTGAGAGTCAGCTCCTTTCCCGAGGTCATCTTTAGAACCACCTTCTCTTGACCCTTGATTTCAGATGTTGCTGAATTTCCCATGAACAGCTTCTCCCGTTCTCAATTGCTTCGAACGTAGCAAACGGCTCTTTATCGGAGCACACATACTTTGTAGCACCGTGTCAATCCACCACTCTTTAGGATTTGAACCCACCATGTTCACTTCAGAAATGACGGCTGCGAGATTCATTTCTGAGACATCTTGTGTCATATAGTCAACCATATTTGCTTCTTTTGTCTTCTTCTTTGGCATTCTGCACTCCAAAGACTTGTGGCCTACTTTGTCACAATTGAAGCATTTCCCTTGAAATTTCTTCTTAGAAATTCCACCTTTCGATCCGTGCTTGGTCTTTTTCCACTGGATGGCCCAAATTTGCTTTTGTAACTCTTATTGCTTTGACCACGCTCCACAACATTGGCTTTAGCAACACCAGGATTGAACCACTTCTTTTCTGAACTTTTGTTGTCTTCTTCAATTCGAAGTTTAACAATAAGTTCTTCAACGTTTATTTCCTTTCGTTTGTGTTTCAAATAGTTTTTGAAATCTTTCCATGCGGGGGGCAATTTTTCAATAATTGCTGCCACTTGAAAGGATTCACTTAACACCATTCCTTCGGCATGAATTTCGTGAAAAATCATTTGGAGTTCTTGCACTTGACTGATAACAGTTTTGGAGTCCACCATCTTATAGTCTAGGAATCTGCTGACTATAAACTTTTTAACCCCGGCATCCTCAGTTTTGTATTTTTGGTCTAAAGACTCCCACAACTCCTTAGCAGTTTTCATCGTACTATACACATTGTATATCATGTCTGCTAAACTATTCATAATGTAGTTTCGGCATAAAAAGTCTGAATGCTTCTAAGCATCAAGTGCACTGACTGCTTGAATATCTCATTCTCCTTCATTGAGTACAGGAGCAGTCTCAATCAAGAATCTAGCAAGATTCAATGTGGTCAGGTAAAACAACATTTTCTACTGCCACCTCTTGAAATTCAAGTCATTGAATTTCTCCGGTTTCTCTGCATGATTAACCGGAACAGTAACCGTTTGGTCAGTTATTGGAGCCATAGTTTGACTCACAACACAACTAGGCAAGTTAGCCACAGCAGAGCTTGGCCCTTGAAAGCTTGAGTAGAGCCCACAACTTCATTTTCAGCAAGAACAGTTTGGGTCACATCCATGTTGGTTGGTTCGGCAACCATTTCTGAAAATGAAATAATTATTAGTCTCCAATAAACAAATAAACTTGTTTACTACCAATACGTATTAAGAAAATTGTCTTAAGTTTGTTGTTATATTTAATCGGTAGTGTATGGAGTGGAATCAGGCTACTGTATTTGTGTTTTAGACACTGGATTCACACTTACCGTATTTGGCAGTGCAACTCACCGTATTCGACAGTACAACTTATCGTATTTGCAACTCACCATATTTGACAATGCAACTCACCGTATTTGCATCT
>NW_019267391.1:0-5797 GCF_002742605.1 Olea europaea var. sylvestris | reverse complement strand
GGGCCCATAAGTACTTTTTGGAAATGTAGCGACCCTTTTGGATTGAACTCACTACTTCTTCGTGACGTCTGAGTGATTTTGGCAATTTTTCGATAGAAAGAGGACTTCTATATTTGGAATGCTCGGATGGTCGGCGTACGAAGAATTGAGCGTAACTTTTGCAAGAGGTGTTCGTTTCGGCCTTAAGTACTTTTTGGAAATGTAGCGACCCTTTTGGATTGAATTCACAACTTCGTCGTGACGTCTGAGGGATTTCGGCCATTTTTCAAAAGAACGTGCACTTCTATATTTGGAACGCTCGGATAGTCGCCGTACGAAGAATTTAGTGTAACTTTTGCACACGGTGTCCGTTTTGGGCCCATAAGTACTTTTTGGAAATGTAGCGACCCTTTTGGATTGAACTCACTACTTCGTCGTGACGCCTGAGTGATTTTGGCAATTTTTCGATAGAAAGAGGACTTCTATATTTGGAATGCTCGGATAGTCGGCGTACGAAGAATTGAGCGTAACTTTTGCAAGAGGTGTTCGTTTCGGCCATAAGTACTTTTTGGAAATGTAGCGACCCTTTTGGATTGAATTCACTACTTCGTCGTGACGTCTGAGGGATTTCGGCCATTTTTCAAAAGAACGTGCACTTCTATATTTGGAATGCTCGGATAGTCGCCGTACGAAGAATTGAGCGTAACTTTTGCACACGGTGTCCGTTTTGGGCCCATAAGTACTTTTTGGAAATGTAGCGACCCTTTTGGATTGAACTCACAGCTTCGTCGTGATGTCTAAGGGATTTCAGCCATTTTTCGAAAGACTGAGCACTTCTATATTTGGAAGGCTCGGATAGTCGGCGTACGAGAATTGATCGTAACTTTTGCAAGGGGTGTCCATTTCGGGCCCATCAGTACTTTTTGGAAATGTAGCGACCCTTTTGGATTGAATTCACTACTTCGTCGTGATGTCTGAGGGATTTCGGCCATTTTTCAAAAGAACGTGCACTTCTATATTTGGAACGCTCGGATAGTCGCCGTACGAAGAATTGAGCGTAACTTTTGCAAGAGGTGTTCGTTTCGGCCATAAGTACATTTTGGAAATGTAGCGACCCTTTTGGATTGAATTCACTACTTCGTCGTGATGTCTGAGGGATTTCGGCCATTTTTCAAAAGAACGTGCACTTCTATATTTGGAACGCTCGGATAGTCGCCGTACGAAGAATTGAGCGTAACTTTTGCAAGAGGTGTTCGTTTCGGCCATAAGTACATTTTGGAAATGTAGCGACCCTTTTGGATTGAATTCACTACTTCGTCGTGATGTCTGAGGGATTTCGGCCATTTTTCAAAAGAACGTGCACTTCTATATTTGGAACGCTCGGATAGTCGCCGTACGAAGAATTGAGCGTAACTTTTGCAAGAGGTGTTCGTTTCGACCATAAGTACTTTTTGGAAATGTAGCGACCCTTTTGGAGTGAATTCACTACTTCGTCGTGACGTCTGAGGGATTTCGTCCATTTTTCAAAAGAACGTGCACTTCTATATTTGGAACGCTCGGATAGTCGCCGTACGAAGAATTGAGCGTAACTTTTGCAAGAGGTGTTCGTTCCGGCCATAAGTACTTTTTGGAAATCTAGCGACCCTTTTGGATTGAATCCACTACTTCGTCGTGACGTCTGAGGGATTTCGGCCATTTTTCACAAGAACGAGCACTTCTATATTTGGAAGGCTCGGATAGTCGGCGTACGAAGAATTGAGCATAACTTTTGCGCACGGTGTCCGTTTTGGGCCCATAAGTTCTTTTTGGAAATGTAGCGACCCTTTTGGATTGAATTCACAACTTCGTCGTGACGTCTGAGGGATTTTGGCAATTTTTCAAAAGAACGTGCACTTCTATATTAGGAACGCTCGGATAGTCGCCGTACGAAGAATTTAGTGTAACTTTTGCACACGGTGTCCGTTTTGGGCCCATAAGTACTTTTTGGAAATGTAGCGACCCTTTTGGATTGAACTCACTACTTCGTCGTAACGTCTGAGTGATTTTGGCAATTTTTCGATAGAAAGAGGACTTCTGTATTTGGAACGCTCGGATAGTCGGCGTACGAAGAATTGAGCGTAACTTTTGCAAGAGGTGTTCGTTTCGGCCATAAGTACTTTTTGGAAATGTAGCGACCCTTTTGGATTGAACTCACTACTTCGTCGTAACGTCTGAGGGATTTCGGCCATTTTTCAAAAGAACGTGCACTTCTATATTTGGAACGCTCGGATAGTCGCCGTACGAAGAATTGAGCGTAACTTTTGCACACGGTGTCCGTTTTCGGCCCATAGGTACTTTTTGGAAATGTAGCGACCCTTTTGGATTGAACTCACAACTTCGTCGTAACGTCTGAGGGATTTCGGCCATTTTTCGAAAGAACGAGCACCTCTATATTTGGAAGGCTCGGATAGTCGGCGTACGAAGAATTGATCGTAACTTTTATAAGGGGTGTCCATTTCGGGCTCATCAGTACTTTTTGAAAATGTAGCGACCCTTTTGGATTGAAATCAAAACTTCGTCGTGACGTCTGAGGAATTTCGACCATTTTTCGAAAGAACGAGCACTTCTATATTTGGAACGCTCGGAGAGTCGCCGTACGAAGAATTGAGCGTAACTTTGGCAAGAGGTGTTTGTTTCGGCCATAAGTACTTTTTGGAAGTGTAGCGACCCTCTTGGATTGAATTCACTACTTCGTCGTGACGTCTAAGGGATTTCGGCCATTTTTCAAAAGAATGTGCACTTCTATATTTGGAACGCTCGGATAGTCGCCGAACGAAGAATTGAGCGTAACTTTTGCACACGGTGTCCGTTTTGGGCCCATAAGTACTTTTTGGAAATGTAGCGACCCTTTTGGATTGAACTCACTACTTCGTCGTGACGTCTGAGTGATTTCGGCCATTTTTCGATAGAACGAGGACTTCTATATTTGGAACGCTCGGATAGTCGGCGTACGAAGAATTGAGCGTAACTTTTGCACACGGTGTTCGTTTCGGCCATAAGTACTTTTTGGAAATGTAGCGACCCTTTTGGATTGAATTCACTACTTCGTCGTGACGTCTGAGGGATTTTGGCCATTTTTCAAAAGAACGTGCACTTCTATATTTGGAACGCTCGGATAGTCGCCGTACGAAGAATTGAGCGTAACTTTTGCAAGAGGTGTTCGTTTCGGTAGTAAGTACTTTTTGGAAATGTAGCGACCCTTTTGGATTGAATTCACTACTTCGTCGTGACGTCTGAGGGATTTTGGCCATTTTTCAAAAGAACGTGCACTTCTATATTTGGAACGCTCGGATAGTCGCCGTATGAAGAATTGAGCGTAACTTTTGCACACGGTGTCCGTTTTGGGCGCATAAGTACTTTTTGGAAATGTAGGGACCCTTTTGTATTGAACTCACAACTTCGTCGTGACGTCTAAGGGATTTCGGCCATTTTTCGAAAGAACGAGCACTTCTATATTTGGAAGGCTCGGATAGTCGGCGTACGAAGAATTGATCGAAACTTTTGCAAGGGGTGTCCATTTCGGGCCCATCAGTACTTTTTGGAAATGTAGCGACCCTTTTGGATTGAAATCACTACTCCATCGTGACGTCTGAGGAATTTCGACCATTTTTCGGAAGAACGAGCACTTCTATATTTGGAACGCTCGGATAGTCGCCGTACGAAGAATTGAGCGTAACTTTGGCAAGAGGTGTTTGTTTCGGCCATAAGCACTTTTTGGAAATGTAGCGACCCTTTGGGATTGAATTCACTACTTCGTCGTGACGTCTGAGGGATTTCAGCTATTTTTCAAAAGAATGTGCACTTCTATATTTGTAACGCTCGGATAGTCGCCGTACGAAGAATTGATAGTAACTTTTGCAAGGGGTGTCCATTTCGCGCCCATCAGTACTTTTTGGAAATGTAGCGACCTTTTTGGATTGAACTCACTACTTCGTCGTGACGTCTGAGTGATTTCGGGCATTTTTAAATAGAATGAGGACTACTATATTTCGAACGCTCGGATAGTCGCCGTATGAAGAATTGAGCGTAACTTTTGCAAGAGGTGTTCGTTTCGGCCATAAGTACTTTTTTGAAATGTAGCGACCCTTTTGGATTGAATTCACTACTTCGTCGTGACGTCTGAGGGATTTCGGGCATTTTTAAATAGAATGAGGACTACTATATTTCGAACGCTCGGATAGTCGCCGTACGAAGAATTGATCGTAACTTTTGCAAGGGGTGTCCATTTCGCGCCCATCAGTACTTTTTGGAAATGTAGCGACCCTTTTGGATTGAATTCACTACTTCGTCGTGACGTCTGAGGGATTTCGGGCATTTTTAAATAGAATGAGGACTACTATATTTCGAACGCTCGGATAGTCGCCGTACGAAGAATTGATCGTAACTTTTGCAAGGGGTGTCCATTTCGGGCCCATCAGTACTTTTTGGAAATGTAGCGAACCTTTTGGATTGAATTCATTATTTCGTCGTGACGTCTGAGGGATTTTGGCCATTTTTCAAAAGAATGTGCACTTCTATATTTGGAACGCTCGGATAGTCGCCGTACGAAGAATTGATCGTAACTTTTGCAAGGGGTGTCCATTTCGGGCCCATTAGTACTTTTTGGAAATATATCAACCCTTTTGGATTGAATTCACTACTTCGTCGTGACGTCTGAGGGATTTCGGCCATTTTTCAAAAGAACGTGCACTTCTATATTTGGAACGCTCGGATAGTCGCCGTACGAAGAATTGAGCGTAACTTTTGCACACGGTGTCCGTTTAGGGCCCATTAGTGCTTTTTGGAAATGTAGCGACCCTTTTGGATTGAACTGACTACTTCGTCGTGACGTCTGAGGAATTTCGACCATTTTTCGAAAGAAGGAGCACTTCTATATTTGGCACGCTCGGATAGTCGCCGTACGAAGAATTGAGCGTAACTTTTGCACACGGTGTCCGTTTAGGGCCCATTAGTGCTTTTTGGAAATGTAGCGACCCTTTTGGATTGAACTGACTACTTCGTCGTGACGTCTGAGGAATTTCGACCATTTTTCGAAAGAAGGAGCACTTCTATATTTGGCACGCTCGGATAGTCGCCGTACGAAGAATTGATCGTAACTTTTGCAAGGGGTGTCCATTTCGGGCCCATCAGTACTTTTTGGAAATGTAACGAACCTTTTGGATTGAATTCACTACTTCGTCGTGACGTCTGAGGGATTTTGGCCATTTTTCAAAAGAATGTGCACTTCTATATTTGGAACGCTCGGATAGTCGCCGTACGAAGAATTGATCGTAACTTTTGCAAGGGGTGTCCATTTCGGGCCCATCAGTACTTTTTGGAAATGTATCAACCCTTTTGAATTGAATTCACTACTTCGTCGTGACGTCTGAGGGATTTCGGCCATTTTTCAAAAGAACGTGCACTTCTATATTTGGAACGCTCGGATAGTCGCCGTACGATGAATTGAGCGTAACTTTTGCACACGGTGTCCGTTTTGGGCCCATAAGTACTTTTTGGAAATGTAGCGACCCTTTTGGATTGAAATCACTACTTCGTCGTGACGTCTGAGGAATTTCGACCATTTTTCGAAAGAAGGAGCACTTCTATATTTGGAACGCTCGGATAGTCGCCGTACGAAGAATTGAGCGTAACTTTTGCACAAGGTGTCCATTTTGGGCCCATAAGTACTTTTTGGAAATGTAGCGACCCTTTTGGACTGAACTGACTACTTCGTCGTGACGTCTGAGTGATTTCGGCCATTTTTCGATAGAACGAGGACTTCTATATTTGGAACGCTCGG
>NW_019267390.1:19363-25162 GCF_002742605.1 Olea europaea var. sylvestris | reverse complement strand
TTCGGTGGAATAGCCCTTTTCAACAAAATGCCCACTATGGGTTAATACAAGTTTTCCAGATTCGAAGACAGATTTAATCCCGGTTTTTCCCAAGAGTACACCACTTGCTAAGTTCCTATTTATTTTCGGTACATGCAGCACATTTGTCAAAGTGATCTTCTTTTCCGAAGTGAAAAGGAGTTCAACATTTCCTTTACCGATCACCTTTGATTTTCCTTCATTTCCCATTTGTATTTCTTGGATATCTTCAATGTCATGATAAGTTTTGAAAAGAGACTTATCGTAACATACATGAATTGTAGCGCATGTATCGTACCACCAGCCCGAAACTTTGCCTTGGATTGCATTGATTTCACTCATTGTTGCAATAATTTCATCAACAGAGTTCACTTGTCCTTCCTTCTTATGTTGTTTCCTATGCCTGCAATATTTAGCATAGTGTCCCAGTTTCCCACAAACATAGCACGGTCCTTTAGCTTTGTTTTTTGAATTTTCCTTGATCCTTTCTAGGACCAAGAAATTTCCCTTTCTTTTTGAACTTGTTGGAGTTGTCCACATTGTCCACGGAATTGACTTTCGAAGAGCTATCATAAGAATTTTCAATCTTATCTCTTGCCCTTGATTTTTCCTCAATGCAAAGATGCTTATGTATGTCTTCTAAAGAAAAATCTTCGGAATTGTGAAGAATTTTCTTCCTATATCCTCTCCAAGAATCAGGGAGTTTAGCAATAATTGCTTCCACTTGGAAAGTTTCGGGAAGTTCAATTTTTATCACTTTCAATTTGTTCACAATTATTTGTAACTCATGTACTTGAGACAATAAAGGTATATTGTCTAAAATTTTAAAATCAAAATATTTATATATTAAAAAAATTTTAGTACCTTCTTCCTCGGCTTTGTATTTGCTTTCTAATGCATAACAGATTTCTTTAGCTGAAGTAGTGTTTGTATAGAGATCATGTAGTCGATCGGACAATGCATTTAGAATGTGCCCACAGCATATCAATTCATCTTCTTCTCGTTTCTTCCTTTCTATGCGAATTTCTTCGGTGTCCTTATCAGTTGCATCGGGAATGGGTTCCAATTTTGAATCAAGCACGTAGAAGATCTTCAACGCCGTTAGAAGAAACTTGAGTTTGTCTTGCCATCTTGTAAAGTTTGCACCATCGAATCTATCCAAACGCACCAGATCTTGATTCATCATTTTGATAGTAGCAATAGTAGATTTCGACTCCATTGCAGTAAATGCACAAATAACGTTTGAGTTTGTTGGAAATTTAAAGCAATGAAGAGAAGAAAATTGGTAATAACAAAGAGGAAATGAATATAGATATAATTAGAGGCTTGAACACGAAAATGATAACGCTATCCTCAAACGTTATTTGCCCCCTTTCCAATGCTTTTGAGGAGTTCCGACAAATAGTTTGTAGGATTAAACAAGCCTTTATGTGAAGAACACAAAAAGTAAAGTGTATCTTTCACAAAAAAACAAGTGAAAATAGATATAGGATTGATTATGTGATAATTTGAGAAAATAATTTTGTGGTGGATTTCTTAATTTTCTGAAGAGTGTTTTTCATTGCAATTGGAACACCTATTTATAGGCTTTGAAGGGTTCCCACGAATGGTGCAAAATTATGTTGAAAAGGCACCGAATTCAAAAGAAAACGGTAAAAAACGAATCCCCAACGGTCACTTTGTACAACCATGTGACCGCATGGGCTATAACCATGTGGTCGCATGGTTATAGTGCAAGTGGCCCTCCCAGTTTCAGGAGGGCCTCATGCGGCCGCATGGTTAAGTCCAAAAAAAAAAAAAAAAAATTTTTTGTTTTTTTGTTTTTTGAACAACTAAAATTCTAACAGGTACAACAAATTATGTATCCCTAGCAAAACTCTCTCGATTATTACCAATCAACAATTCCCCCTGTGAATCTTCATGTGCATGGAAACATACGGACATTAATATTGTATATAAGCCAGGCCAAACATGTGCTAACGTGAAAAAGCAAAATGGAAGACTGAAGAGCTCTAGTCAAGTAGCATTGGGAAATGGAAGAGGCACCTTCATTTTCAAGACTAAATTCTTTCCCAACCTTTCCAATTCATCGACTATGGTTCCGTTTCTCGGTTTTCTATCATTGTTGCATTTGCATTCTAAGAGTCCATTCAAATTTATAAGAGTTGGTTTACGAGTGCTTCTGCCATTTTGCTTTCACTACAAAGAAACCCCAGTGTCCTTATTTTTCATGCTGGCAACAGTTTTGACTGTTAAGTGCTTTTTTTCTTTCAGAATTTCAGTGCTACTGTTAAACAAGGCAAGAAGAAGAAAAAGTTGGTAGGTAGAACATACAGAAGTGGGTGAAAAGTGAGAATGGAAGAGTGTTGTTCAAGCAAGAAGAGGGCATGGCCTGAGAATTTCATTCGTTTGGTGCTTTCTTGGACCCTTGAAGACATCTTTAACGAGAATCTTTACAGAGAAAAGGTCTTATATAAGATTCAGAGAGTTTATTTTGTTCACTTGTATGCAAGGTTAATTTGAGGAAGTTTTCATATTTATGTTGCAGTTTGCACTTATTTGTACCAATATTGATTCCCTCCACTTAATTTATCTGCTAAACATGCGAGACTATATGCTATTTAAATAGGAGCAGAATTGAGTTATAATTCTACCATAATTTCTTGAAGAAAACTATAATAATTTATCACGAAAATATGCTGGTATATCATTTATCCATTTTATTATTTTAGTTGATGAAATTAAGATATCGTGCAAATTAAAGTAGTATTTAGATGAAAAGTCATAATTTAAATTATGGGAGAGGGTAATTGAGTATTTTTTTAAAATGCAATTAAAAAATATACCGGTTTTACTTCATGTTAGGAAGATCTACTGGGGAAATCTTAATGTCCTTCATAGACTTAAAGAAACTCAAATTCACTAAAGCAATTCCAACTCAATCCTGTTAGATGGAGGAAGTAATATGGGACGTTGTGGTTCGGAAAAGATCTAGTTTTTGGACTTTTTAGATGGAATGATGAATCGAAAGCTGTAACACAAATAGTTATGTCCCTTCGTTAACTCGATATGAACAATGCATTTCTCCATGGCACTTTTCATGAGGATGTTTACATTGTAGCAGACCCCTAATTTATAATTAATAAGATTTATTATGTTTTTGTTGTTTATACATGATCAAATGTTGTGTAATTTCAAGTTGTCTTTCTCTTGTGACAGTGTTAGTTTAAGTTGTTACATCATATTTAATACTTTAAAGTGTTTGTTTGCTGCCATATAAAATCATTTACTGATATTATCATCTAACTTTACATTTCTCGTGCTAATGGATTTTCCCCCAATATTTCATTTATGATTTTCGATCATAATTTTCATTTAATATATTTCAATTTCATTCTTGCAATTAGATGGTGAAGATTCCAGAGTTATTTCAATCTGTGGATGATTATCTTGGTTCATATGTCTTCCCCTTACGGGAAGAAACACGCGCTGAACTTAAATCTTCCATGGATGCTATTAATGCAGCACCTTTTGCAGAGGTGATATCTCTTAGAGTGGCAAGTCCTGAGGATAAGGAATCACTTCTTTACGATGTTGAAGTCAATAGTTGGAAAAATAGATTTATGGATAGCTGTAGTAAGCCATATAGAACCTTGCCTGGAGATGTTGATTTGCTTTCAAATGGGAAACCTTCTGCGGCTGCTGACCTACAGAGTTCTGGATGGAAATGGACTATTGCTTATGTGACTCATATTGCAAAGGGGGAGAATGATAATAATGGTGTGTTTGCCAATTTCGAAGTGAAAGCCGGGAAGTGTTTTGAATATGGAGATGGATTGTGCAATTCACTCTATGTTGTTTTCTTGATGAACACAACAACAAATAAAAGAATATGGAATGCATTATGCAAGTGTAAAAATCTCAACGTCATCGAAACTGTTTTGTCCACTAGTAATCTGGTAAGTTACATTACTGCTATAAAGGTAAATTGATGCGATAAAAATTATGCGCCTGTTTGTCATCCTTCAAAATTTAAAATAGTTTGTTACAGTATCATTCTGTACTACATAATCAAACAATAAAATATTTTACACACAAACCAATAAAGTTTCCTTAATTTTAACCACATATTTTCCAAAAAAAATAAAAATAAAATACTATTGAAAACTCTTTAAGTTTTCAAATAATGGGTGACAAACATGGGCTATATGTACTCAGAATTTGTTTTATTTCATGGGATGGAATGACACGGACACCATATATAATGATGTGCAATGAAACACATTTCTAAAAACACAAGACTTGACCTTTGTCTTTCAATTTCTCAGTTTTATATGCTGTCAAATTTTTATACTTTGTTCCACTGTATACCTTCAGAAAATTACACAAATTCAGTTGTATGCTTGCTGGGTTGTCCCCCCCCCCCCCCTCTCATATTTACACATATTCTAATATTATTGACATTTAAATCTGCATATGTTGTAACAGGCTAAAGATACGTGTAACGTTTGCTCTCAACGCGGTACTCAACTAAATGTAGCAACAAGATCGACTGTAATGTCCGAGCTGAATAAATCGCAAAAGGAGGCAATAGTGGACACCATTACGGGAGTACAATGTGAGCACAAGTCTACTGTGAAACTCATATGGGGTCCTCCCGGGACTGGGAAGACGAGGACTTTAAGTGTAATGCTACTTTGTCTCTTGCAAACGAATGCTAGAACCCTTATATGTGCCCCAAAAAATGTAGCAGTCACAGATCTGGCCACTCGAGTGGTAAAATTATCTAGGGATTCATTTAAAGCTGATTATTAGAACGGAATTTCATCTTATCCATTGGGTGACATCCTAGTCTTCGGGAATAAGGATCATGCCGAAATGTTTTCAGACATTGAGAAATAACTCTTGATTATCGTGTTGATAAGCTTGCAGAGTGCTTATCATCTGCATTTGGTTGGAAACACTGTATAACTTCCATGATCTGTTTTCTTGAATGTTGTGTTTCGCGGTACCGTTTCGATGGGGATGAAGTCCATAAACCAGAATCAAGATCTTTGTTGGAGTTTGCTAGAGACAGATTCAGACATATAGCATTCCCTCTCAGAAGGCATATGCTGACATTCTTTAATCATTTACCTAGAAATTTCATTGGTGAACAAAATTTTCAATACATAGTGCAACTTCTTTCCCTACTGGACTCTTTGGAAACATTGTTGTTTCAAGAGAATCTGGAATCTGAAGAACTGCAACATATATTTTTACATCAGGGAAAGGTTGGTTCTTTCAAATCGTTTGTTGATACGTTATCCTTACCAGATGTGATAACCAAGTGTCTGTCTAAGATACCTCCAGTCTTCTTCCTCAAAACTTGACATTCCAAGTGCCATGAGTAAAGATAAGATAAAAGGATTACGTTTCCAAATGGCTACCTTAATATTTTGCACAGCTTCTTCATCTTCTAAGCTACAATTGGTGGATAAGAAACCTCTCAAATTGTTAGTCATTGATGAAGCTGTTCAATTAAAGGAGTGTGAATCAATTATCCCCCTTCAACTTCACGGACTGAGGCACGCTGTTCTTGCTGGAGATGAATGGCAATTACAAGCTACAGTTATCAGCAAGGTTAGAATGATTCTAATGTGTCTATACAGACAAGTCACGTAATTCGGCAGATAGCGTAGTGTCTAATTGTCATTTGAGGGTGTGTTATGGAATATGCATGGTGTCTGATGACTTCTTTATATAGTTTACCTGACTTTATATATCTATACAGTTGTCTGA
>NW_019267390.1:0-3970 GCF_002742605.1 Olea europaea var. sylvestris | reverse complement strand
TTAATGTGTGTTTGAGCCACTTTTTTAAAGAATATATTTTGAAATAGTAGATTGATGAAGAATGTGCAGTTATAAAAAAAAAAGAAAAAATTGATTTGTATATAATATTATTTTAATAAAAAAAAAGTGATTAAAAGGAGGGAGAAAAAATGTACTCCCAGGAAAATGAGAATCAAATACCCAAGTGTTCACATTATGTGAACGATCATCTTTTCCTTTCGAGAATGCTTTATACGGAAAATTCTTTTTTGATAATCTTTTACTTCATTGCAAAGGAACCCCATTTATCTGCGTATATATTCTCTGTATCACTTCACCATGCCATGAAGTTTCATGCTTGCAATAGTTTTGCACTTAGAGGGTTTTTGTAATTTTCAGTGATGAACGATCATCTTTTCCTTTCGAGTGTGCTTTATACGGAAAATTCTTTTTGATAATCTTTTACTTCATTACGAAGGAATCCCATTTATCTGCGTATATATTCTCTGTATCACTTCACCATGCCATGAAGTTTCATGCTTGCAATAGTTTTGCACTTAGAGGGTTTTTGTAATTTTCAGTGTTGATAGTTAAAATACGCAAAAGAGAGTGAAAAGTGACAATGCAAGAGTGTTCTTCAAGCACGAAAAGAGCTCGGCTTGCGGATGAGTTTATTAACTTGGTGTTTTCGTGGTCTCTTGAAGACATTTGTAATGAGGGTCTGTACAGAAAGCAGGTTCGTTCTTTGTTACTCTTTTGGCTTCTGGTGGTAAATTTTCAACAGAGTATTTAACATTTTTTGCAGGTCTTGTTTTGATCATCGATGAATAGTTGTAGCTTAATTTTTAAGCAGAGCATTTGCCCTTCTTTGTGGTCCATTATTTTACATTCTCCTACATTTTTTTTTCGCTCTAGTTATTTTCAGTCACAAATTCTTCATTAAAATAATAATACACGCAAATCAATTTTTTTTAACCAAACATTCTTTATTAATCTATTGTTCCGTAATACATTTTTCAACCTAAACTCGTAATTCTGGTGAATTTTACTTTTGTATTGCATGGTGCTTAAATTTGCATGTAATAAGAGGCGCTTTTACGCAATTGTGAGATTCGGTAGAGAAGTTCATAAATTTGGGTCATTTCAATAAGATGATCTTAGAGCACGAAATTTTGGATCTTTTTAAATCATCATGGTTTGTCAAAATAGAAAAAGCAATTCTGCGGAGTTCAGTTTAGAGCATTTTTGGCTAAGCGGGTGCGGAGCCAAGAAATTTGTTCAGTACGGACATAATTTAACCCACGTCGAATATTGAGTTTTGATCATGAATTTAATGATGATAAAACTATAAAACAAGATCATGGGTTTGGACCTAAAAATAAAACTCATGTAAATTAAAACATATTTTTATTCCACCTTCCCTGCTGCTAAAGGGGGGAAAAAGGTGCAAATGGTTTGGGCCAAAAAATTCAGTGCGGGCATATACTTATAATCATGACAACAGATACATAATTATTCGAATTTCAATGGGTACTTTGGGAGTAAAAAGTTTTTGTGTGAAAAAGTAAATAAAAAGAGGATGTAAGAGAGGAATAAAATACCTTATCTCACTCTTTTGTGCAAGAAGAACAATTCAAAGTTCAAAGTTGCGTTAAAATTCTGCAAGTGGACGGTATCGTAAAAATATATAAATAAATAACTAATAAAAAAGTACAGGTTAGTCAAACTATTGATTCCACAAGAATTAAGTATTTAATCTAGTTTTAATTAAACACTTCAATCGAATAGCAATATTTGATGGGTGAGTTATATCAACAAATTAAAACTTATAAATAATCTAACTGTTGAATAAGTAAATATGAAAAAATTTGGCAAATGAGGTCCTGACCCTTTTATGCTAGCTTGAAAACATACGAGGATAAAAAATATTATAAGCATGAGAGTTTGCAGACAAAAAGGTGAACTGTCCCCATAATATTTCACGTTGGCAGAAATTGTTATTAAGCATGATTTCAAAACCAATGAATGAAGAACATGTAAATTAGTGAATAAATATAAACACATAACAAAATTAGTTAGAAATTCACCATTGAATGACCGCCACCTTTTTTCATTCAATAAAAAGATGTAAATGTCCCAAAACCCGAAAGTAAATGAATAAATAGGTCCCGTCTTGGAATTATTTTCATTTAAGTTTAGTTGTAGATTAGTTGCTTCTATTATCGCGCTAACATAGTACTAGTTTTCTTACTGTTGTCGAATGATAATCATATTAGAAAAAAACTTTTTTGAGATCTTTAGTAAAGCCAGGTTAAATGATCCAAAAACACCATCTAGTGCAAATTGGATATGCGTTTTGATGGCTAGAATTTGGCCGTATAAACAAACACTATTTTCTTTGCAAATATTATTTTTATTAAAAGATTTGCTCCCATAAATAATTTTGGATGTCAAACAACAGTTCGAAAATATGTAGGAAGTGCCATTTCCCGAGAGTTTCTTAGCCTCTGTGCACATGCATCACAAGATACATAAGAAATGTCTAGTTGGAGTGGCAGATTATTTATGTTTGACTTGCTTTGTTATTGGAAGGCCAAGCTCTCTTTATTTGTAGTCAATTGAGCCTAGTTACAATTTTATTTTACCTTTTTCTTGTCATGAGGTTATGACAGTGAACAAAAAGAAAATAAAAGCAAAAATGTTTAAAGATGCCTCCACTAGTTGTACTCGATCCAAAATAATAGTGACCATTCCGCCAAAAGCAACTAATTGACTGTACAACACAACACAACCCAACACACATTTTTTGTCATTACTAGCGAACATGCTTAACATATTTGGGGGAGAAATGTACTTAAAAGTAACTAGTAATGGCTAAGCTTAGAGTCACTTTTAACTAAACTGGCTTTCATTTTAGGCGTGGCCAAACACGCTTTAGAAAAAATCTGAGAATCTTTTTGTTAAGATGGATGTATAATCATGATAGATTGGTTAAAATGATAAATGCTAGCAAATAAGTTAGAATAGATATAAAATGATGTTTTCACTTGTGAGATGGTTTTAACATTTAGATTGTTCTTGATGTTTTCAGTAACTTAGTTACTACTTTCTCTTAGTCTATCAGTGACTAGAGAATCTTTTTGTGGAAGTTCTAAATTATTACAAATGCTTTAATCAGAGATTTTCAGAACATTTATAAACATAAGGACTAGGTTATGCTTGTTGCAAACTAGATGATGATACATGCTGCCTTTCATTCATGTGGGTTGCACTATATTAACTTTTAACAATATGTTTAATCTTTTAGTGTTTGTGTGATGACATTGATAGAAATTAACTAACATTATCATCTACTACCAAGTTGCTTTTGTCTGCCTTTTATCTATTGAATTTTTTTTTTTATCATTAATTTTATTTTATTAACTTTAGTTTCATTTGATGTATTTAGGTGGAAAAAAAGATTCCAGAGTTGCATCAATCTGTGGATCTATATCTTGGTTCATATGTCTACCCCTTACTGGAAGAAACTCGTGCAAAACTTGCATCTGCCATGGATGGTATTTATAATGCTCCTTTTGCTGAGGTGAAAGCTCTTGACGTGGCAACACCTTACGTCACACACACTTTTCCGTATAATGTCAAAGTTGACAGATGGAAAAACAGATTAGGGCATGGTGATACGGAGCCCTATAGAACCTTGCCTGGAGATATTGTTTTGCTTTCAAATGGGAAACCTGAATCTGTTGCTGACTTACAAAGGTTTGGATGGACATGGACTTTTGCATTGGTGACTAATATTGCGGAGATTGAGAATGATGATAGTTACCCTGACCCATCCACTGATTTCAAAGTAAAAGCAGAGAGAAGCGAGAATGATGATAGTTACGCTGACCCATCCACTGATTTCAAAGTAAAAGCAGAGAGAAGCGAGAATGATGATAGTTACCCTGACCCATCCACTGATTTCAAAGTAAAAGCAGAGAGACGCATT
>NW_019267389.1:5496-5799 GCF_002742605.1 Olea europaea var. sylvestris | reverse complement strand
CACTTTTTCAATCTGACATAAATACTAAGGAAATTAATTATTCGGAGGCCCAAACGAATGAATTTGGCTAAAATTCCATGATCTCAGGTCTGTGCCTCGAGTCCAATTTTGCATGTTGTTTTCGATCAACATGCCAAATTTTGGCCCATTTCCAACACTGTTGCGAAAACCACAAAATTGCCCCTGGTGCGGCTTTTCTTTGTTTATTTTCAATCCAACACTTCTTTAACCTGACATAATTAATAAGGAAATTAATTATTCGGAGGCCTAAACGAAGGAATTTGACTAAAATCCCGTGATCCT
>NW_019267389.1:999-1198 GCF_002742605.1 Olea europaea var. sylvestris | reverse complement strand
TTTGCACCCGGTGTCCGTTTCGGGCCCGTAAGTCCTTTTTGGAAATGTAGCAACCGTTTTGGATTTAACTCACAACTTCACCGTGACGTATGAGGGATTTTGGCCATTTTTCGAAAGAATGAGCACGTGCATATTTGGAACGCCTGGATTGTCGACGTACGAAGAATTGAGCGCAACTTTTGCACCCGGTGTCCGTTTT
>NW_019267389.1:0-976 GCF_002742605.1 Olea europaea var. sylvestris | reverse complement strand
GACCGTTTTTGATTGAACTCACCACTTCATCGTGACGTACGAGGAATTTTGGCCATTTTTCGAAAGAATGAGCACTTGCATATTTGGAACGCCTGGATTGTCGACGTATGAAGAATTGAGCGTAACTTTTGCACCCGGTGTCCGTTTTGGGCCCGTAAGTACTTTTTGGAAATGTAGCGACCGTTTTTGATTGAACTCACCACTTCGTCGTGACGTCTGAGGGATTTCGGCCATTTTTCGAAAAAATGAGCACGTGCATATTTGGAACGCCTGGATTGTCGACATACGAAGAATTGAGCGCAACTTTTGCACCCGGTGTCCGTTTTGGGACCATAAGTACTTTTTGGAAATGTAGCGACCGTTTCGGATTGAACTCACAACTTCATCGTGACGTACGAGGAATTTTGGCCATTTTTTGAAAGAATGAGCACTTGCATATTTGGAACGCCTGGATTGTCGACGTATGAAGAATTGAGCGTAACTTTTGCACCCGGTGTCCGTTTTGGGCCCGTAAGTACTTTTTGGAAATGTAGCGACCGTTTTTGATTGAACTCACCACTTCGTCGTGACGTCTGAGGGATTTCGTTCATTTTCTGAAAGTGTGAGCACTTGCATATTTTGAACGCTTGGATTGTCGACGTACAAAAATTGAACGTAACTTTTGCACACGGTGCCCGTTTTGGGCCCGTAAGTTCTTTTTGGAAATGTAGCGACCGTTTTGGATTCAACTCACAACTTCGTCGTGACGTATGAGGGATTTCGGCCATTTTTCGAAAGAATGAGCACTTGCATATTTGTAACGCCTGGATTGTCGACGTACGAAGAATTGAGCGCAACTTTGGCACCTGGGGTTCGTTTTGGGACCATAGTACTTTTTGGAAATGTAGCAACCATTTTGGATTGAACTCACCACTTCGTCATGACGTATGAGGGATTTTGGCCATTTTTCGAAAGTGTGAGCACTTGCATATTTGGA